>NW_026526655.1:68591300-68718800 GCF_024362965.1 Panthera pardus | reverse complement strand
CTAAAATTAACTGACAGCCAGCCTCCGATTTTTCTTCTAAAGCCCATCCCTTTCCTTCAACCATTGACTAAGGAGGTTTATTCTGTATGTTTATAGGGAATATGCAGAACCTATCCAGCTTTGAGTATTAATACTAATCATATAAAAGCTGACTGTCTAAATTGAATCCCAGGATGTCAGTAACAGAGCAGTCTTTCTAATTTCTGGGTACTTCACAACACCTTAAATATGCCAAGACTCATATTGTATTTGGTATTTATTTTCTAAATATGTTAGACATGGGATCATGTTTTAAAAATTAACAGTATAAATGCGTGAAAAAAAGCATAAAGAGTCTTGTTTAATAACAAATAAGCCATATGCGTCTGCAGTATAAAAAAGTCAATTATAAACTTTAAAATAGTTTAAAATGAGTATACACAAACTACTCAGCCATGTGTTAATATAACCGCTTAAAGGATACAATATGCAGACTTCGATGTGCTGTGCTTATACTTAGAGGCAAGAAGGAACATGGTTCAAATTCCTTTTCCTCCTATAATTTTAAGATTTTCTTTGAAAGAAGAATAGGCTCTGCCTTTTAAAATTGGCCCAGGAGGGGCAGCTGGGTAGCTCAGTCAGTTAAGCATCCAACTCTTGATCTTTGCTCAGGTTATGATCTCACGGTCTGTCGGTTCGAACCTCACCTCAGGCTCCACGCTGACAGTGCAGAGCCTGCTTGGGAATCTCTGTCTCTCTCTCTCTCTCTCTCTCTCTCTCTCATTTATTTATTTATTTATTTATTTATTTATGAATAAATAAACATTTAAAATAATAAAATAAAACGGGCACCTGGGTAGCTCAGTTGTTAAGCATCTGGCTTTGGCTCAGGTCATGATCTCATAGTTTGTGGGTTCAGGCCCTGTGAGGGGCTCCACACTGACAGGAAGGAGCTTGCTTGGGATTCTCTCTCTCCCTCTCTCTCTGCCCCTCCCCAACTTACATGCGCTCTGTCTCTCTCTCAAAATAGATAAATGTAATGAAACAAAACTAAAATAAAATTAAAAAAGAAATAAAATGGGCCCAGGAGTTTCAAATGGGAGGTGTGAGAGCGGTGGCCTGTGAGAACACTGGTATCTGGAGGGGAGGCGACAAAAATGTTCTTCTACGTTCTTGACCCAAAGCATCATTGGTATCACTTTTTTTTTTTTTTTACATTCAAAACAGAAAACACTAATTTTCATTTTTTTCTTTCTCTTTGTCTCAAGTTTTCTTGCCTGCTATCTGTTTGGCTTATGGATTGACAGTTTTTGGTAGGTGAATACTGCCTAAAATGCATAGGATAGTGCTTTTAAAACAAATAAATTATTATGCAAGTCTAATAACTGTACTTCAGTTGTAACCATTAAATCATGAAGTATCTATCCTCCTTCTGCTTATTTGATTATCTCAACACATTCTGAGCCCATGACGTCAATCTTGCTTGAGAAGATATAAGTAACCAGAACTTTTTTTTTTTCTGAAACCTTTCTGTTGCCCACACATAGAAAGACTACAATGCACGTATATTACTAACACAACATGGCATATATCATGGCTGACATATGTGTACACACACACTCCAGTTGATCAATTGTCGAAAAACTAGGTAGAAAGTCCACCGTCAGGAGCAGCAGAGTGCATGGGTTAGAGCGTAGATTCTGAAGCCACATTCCAAATTTTGAGTTTTCGCTTTGCCCCTATGAGCTCTGTGATTTCAGACAAATCCCTGGACCTCCATTTCCTCGTTTATAAATGAAAATGACATTGCTACCAATCCCATGAAATGTTTTGGAGGGTCAGATAATTTGGTAATATGAAGCCCCGATACTTACAGTCAGTGCTTAGTAAATATTCTCGAGGATGTTAAGTATTATCATTATCACTATTATTATTATTATTAATTATATTAATTGCCTATTAGACACAAGACAGAAGCACAGGCAAGGTTTAAATAATTTTTATCTATCACTAGACACTTTGTTCTACAAATATGATTCATAGCATAGACAACAGACCGACCCGGTATTGTGTGAGGGATGTAACAAAAGTCTTCGTACTCAAATTTGCCACCCTATCTATGTGAACTTGAGCAAGTCACTTCAACTTTCTGGGACTTGCTAGTCTCATCTATAAAATGAAGAGGTTGAAATAGATGATTAGTAAACTCTTTCTAAACCCAATGATAGTTTTCCTTTGTCATTACTCAGTAACAATTTCCATTTTTACAACTTGATAATGCAAGGTTTTTAAATTTCCAACATAGAAGTGCCCCAAACAAGACGTCCATAACTTCTTAGTTTGTGCTTTGGTTTCTTGAGTTTTAGGGGAGGAGGGCATAAGAACAGTCGTATGACTTTCACATGCAGGGAAGGTGACCGGACTTAAAGAACATGGGGAAATTATCTGGGGTAGATGTGGCCCCTAAACATAAGCTACATGTGCTTCCCATCAACCTCAAGATCTGGCATGTTAGAAACCTCCCAGCCAACTCAGCAAAGGAAGGAGACCTCAAGCAAAAAACATTAAGTCTTCTAGAAAGCTGACTGTGGTCCTGAGAATCATAATGTCTTTCTAGCTGGAGAAAAAAAAAAAATAAATAAAAAAAAATAAAAAAATAAAAAAAAAATTGAACAATGGAAGAAGAAACCAGACCATCTTTTTCAGGATCAAATGCAGTTGCCAAAACTGTGTGGCAAAAAGATTTGAGTAGAAAATATCCCGTGTTTTCAGTAAAGAGAAAAGAATCAAGAATCTTCTGTGTATAAAGCAGGCTTAATAATTTGATAGATTTGGTTTTCTAAATTACTTAGAATGTTTCCTTCTCTTGCTTTCAAGTTAAAAACCTGACCAAAATAGACACTGAAAAGCACATGCTTTTGTGATAACAGGTAAATATATATGTCTTATTCTTTTCCAGACACAGAACCTTGCATAAGGCAGAAGCCTGTACTTTTCAGAAACTAAAGCATATCAAATGGCATTAGAATCTATTGGCTAATTAAGCTTGGGTGTCATACCAATCTGGGTTTGCACTCGACTATGCTATTGTTCTACCTGTGTAGAACCATAGCTATCTTTTCCTTCGAAGGCTCATTTACTTATTGGAAATATAGGAATAATAATAGGGTTGTTGTGAGATAAATTAAGTGTTTCATAGGAGATTATTATAGGGGAGACCTGAGATTTCTTCATGAAAAGAACAGGAGAATGTGACAGAGCAGCAAACCCAGGCTGCATTAGAGGGTTATGGTATCCAGATAAGGGAGGTAATGCTCAGGCATTGGAGGAATAGAGTCTGATGAAGACTTAGGAAAGAAGAATAAATGTACAGCAGACAGTCATTATCCCTCAATAGCTAAAATGGTACAATATTTGAAAGGGAGAATACTAATTCTGTACAATTCTAAAGGCCATCTCTTGAACAAATAAAAGAAATTAAGAGGAAGCAGATTTTCCCACATGTAAATTTGTTAGTCAGGGTCTAGACTAAACTGCTATAACAAAGAAACCCCCAGATATAGTGGCATTAAATGAGATGTGATGGTCAATGATCGGGAGACGCTTTAGGGCAGTAGAAAGTTCTGCTCTATCACGTCATTCAGGTATTCAAACTGGGCAATCAACTTAGCCATCTTCATTATATGGCCCCATCTCTCAATCCAAACTTGTTGCCTTGTTCCAGCTATCATTATATTCAGGATGAACACCTTTGTCTTTAAAGACATGACCTAGAAGTTGTCAATGTGGTTCCCTTTAAATTTGATATTTTGTGATTTAAAAATGGTTCTTCAACTCGTCCTATCTACTTCGTACTGAATACACTGTTAGAGGAAACTTGAATGTGACAACTCTACACCCTGACATCTTATCCCCTCCTTGTATCACTAGAGTACATGGCTCTATCCTTACCTTCTCTCAGTGCAGGTACTACATTTCATTCATCATAATTCAAAGGGGTACCTATTTTTAAGATAAATATAAGTGAAATGTTAATCAAATTGCTGACCTCAACTCAACAAAAACTCATGGTATTATTCATCTAACGTGTATGTTTTTAATGCCAATTGAGTAAAAGTGTAAAAACAAGTGATAAGATTATTTTGTAGCATATATTTAGGTTTAAAAAAAATCTATAGCAACTGCTTTCTTTAACTATTAAGTTATATGAGAAAAAAAGAATCTATTATAAATATCTATTACAAATAAACCCTGATTTTAAAAACAGGTAAAAGTTTCCTCCAATGAGATTATTCAATTTTTATTAGGGGTAACATGGAAAGGATAAAAATGAAACCTTAATATTGGCTGAATTTTTCTGGATTAAAGTTTTGTTACTTTATGACAAAGACGTGATTTAAGTCAACAAAATGAGGTAGGAGGGGGGAATCAAGTCACATTTGTCCGATTCTTTCTAGTTATTATTTCTTTAAAATTTGGACCTAATTGGATTATTAAAAGTATAGTCTTAGAAAGCTGACTTTAAAACTAAAAATTAAACTTGGATTAAAACTATAGAGGGTTGGGGTGTCTGGCTGGCCCAGTCGATAGAGCATGTGACTCTTCATCTCGGGGTCATGAACTGGAGCCCCACGTTGAGTCTAAAATTTACTTTAAAAAATGCAGAGTGTCTATATGAAACGTTTTTAGGGATTAGATAAAACAATAGTTGCTGCCCCCAAAGCAAAGGTTAAGCAGCTGAAAACAGGCTTGATTTAGAGTACCACCTAGATCTTCAACCCGTCAATTTTGTGCAGTACACAAACTGCACAACCTTATACAGCAGCCCTGAATCAGTTTTTTGATTGAGCAAAGAATTAAATTAAATGTAAATCTTTTCATCACTGGGTTTGTGATGTTTCTAATTAGTGCATTTATTTCTTCCTAATGTAAAATAGAAAATTGTGGCAAATAAGCGTGATTGTTACCTGGGTTCATTTTTCAAAATGATAACAAATTCAATAAGAATTTCAAAATAACTCAAAAGATAGATTCTTCACCACCTACACCAGTTAGGGGAATCTTTGCTTTCACTAGGGCTTTATTTTGTAAGAATCAGGTCTGTGTTAAAATGAAACTTAATGCCATTTGCAACTACGTGGATGGAACCAGAGGGTATGATGCTAAGCGAAATTAGTCAAAGGAAGACAAATATCATATGACTTCACTCATATGAGGACTTTAGGATACAAAACAGATGAACATAAAGGAAGGGAAGCAAAAACAATATAAAAACAGGGAGGGGACAAAACATAAAAGACTCTTAAATATAGAGAACAAACAGAGGGTTACTGGAAGGGTTGCGGGAGGTGTGGAAGGGCTAAATGGGTAAGAGGAATTAAGGAATCTACTCCTGAAATCATTGTTGCACTATATGCTAACTAACATGGATGTAAATTGAAAAAATAAATTAAATTTTAAAAAGAAAATAAAAAAGAAAAAGTTTTAAAAATAAAAAATGAAATTTAAGCTCTGTTACATATTGAGAAACTTATCCTTAGCAATTATATTGACTGTTTCTTCACAATACAAGTTAGTTTACTCATATGAAATCCATACCTTTATTACACAGATATACTACATTGAGAGATGAATTATACAAATTTGCACTTGAATTTTAAAAAGCTCTGTGTGTGTATTTATGTGTATGTACACATGCATGAGAATTTCTTTCTCTTTAGAATAAACAATAGTAGAGAAAATTTGTCATTTAATTCTAGATTCAGAGCTAGGTAATCTAAAAGAGATTTATTTCAAATAAGTCACAGGGATATAAAGTACAACCATGTATATAGTCATAATATTGTAATAACTTTGTATGGTGACAGATGGTTACTGGTCTTCTCATGGTGATCATTTCTCATTGTATATAAATGTCAAATCACTATGTTGTACACCTGAAACTAATATAATATTCTGTTTCAACTATATTTCAATTAAAAAAACCCAAAAATGTCTATTACAAAGACACAGATGAAGTACAGGACAAAAAAATAAAACAATAAAAAAATATTTATTTCTAAATAATATAGACAAGTGTTTAGAATGAAAATCAAATATTTTTTTTTAGAATTTTTCAATTTGATTGCAAATTAACACATTCATGTTTCCATTGTTTCATATAAAAATGTCGGAAGTACTCATGAAAAATTGTGCTTCATGTGTGATTAAAATGATTTATTTCTACTTCTAATTCCATTTACTTTAATGAAATGCTAACGTTAAAAGAGAGAGCAAGGCTTTAGAAGCTGACAGGAAGTTTAGTTTTCAAGTAAAATCATGGGATTGGAGCACATGCTTGTCTACACCATGATCACTGGCATTTACAGGGAGAAATTTGTGCAATGGGCAGGAAGATTATTGCTAACGCCTTCCAGAGATCATGAGGCTTGCATTTAACAAACATAACTTTATACTTTCAAGGCCAACCTCTGGCTAAGAGTCAGGATATAGCCCTTTGGCAATTAGGCTGGGGACGCGGGTTATTGACTGACGTACCATGAAATACCACCAAGCCTTAGAAGGATGGCTCACTGCAGAATGTGTTAACTAAACAGACACTTAAATGGGACAGTAAGATCTCCTTGGCAAATTATAATATGTAATTTACGCCATTCATGTATCTCCTGCAAACACTCTAATAAAATGGATTATTCTCTAACACTAAAAAAAAAAAAAAAAAAAAAAAAAATCATACACTGCTAAATCTTATACGAAAAGTGCAGGACTTATCTCTACCTGTGGCTTTGGAATTTTCATTACCAGTATTCTTCATTACCAGTATTTGACTTCCATTCAACATTTAATGTGCATACTGATATTTTTGTCTTGGCATTTCCCTTATAAGACTTAGCTTGATAGCTCTTTCTGCACAAGATTGCCTAAATGAGTGGCACTCGACTTGGAAGGGGGAAATGGGTAATCAAAGTGTCTATAGAGCTCTTCTTATCTGCTTCCTACCTCATACCAACTTGCCCAGTTTAGCTTAACTGATGTCTTGTCCTGGTAACTTAGGAACAGGGAAGGAAATGTACAGATGTGGCCATTTTAACCGCCATCAAAATTCTCACTTCGATGAATTCTTGAGTTTCTCACTTCTCATGGTGAGCGGAAGGAGTTTAATTTCTCCTCCCTCTCTACTGTTGTTGGCAGATTTACAGAAACAGGCAGGTCTAGTCCACATCTAGGTGAAGATTGCAACCAGGGTCCTCTCACCCCTTGAGAGCAGAACATTCCCAAGTGCTGGAGCTCAGAGAGTCAGTACTGTCACATTGATCCTGGCTGAAGGGAGAACACCATCCCACCCCAGCATCCACCCAATGGGTCGGGCTCTCACCCGCAGGGTTCCAGACTATAGACCTTTCCTTTTTTCTTTCTTACCGAACTTCTCTAGTATATCTCACATACCCTTTGGATTATGATATTAAGCTTGCTAATATCAAAAGTTAATTCACACTATAGTTTAGAGGTTGACCATACTTTGAAAGTTTTATTTTTCCTCAGGGCATCAAAATTTCAAGAAAGACTTCCAGGGATATAATTTCCTAGTTGTCAGAGCAAATGTCTAGTGGTATTACAACCAATAAGTAAGATCAGATATTTGGAGTGACATTTTAGGTGTTTTAATGGCTCCTACTCCCTATGCCATGGCACATATTAGTTCTGTTTAATGAGGTTCTGCTAGATAAATTAGAAATAAAATATCATTAAATAACCTACTTGTAAGGTTGGTGCTGACCCAGCAGCATGCAAACAGTACTTGCTTCTAAGTCTAACTTTCCCAATCCAAGGTACAAAGTGTTTCTCACCTGAGTAATTTAAGGATCATTTATTCCACAAAAAAGCTTTGTGGGCCTTTTACGGCCTATGCCTGAACTAGTTTCTGATGATTCAAAAGTAAATTATACGTGATTCCTAACTTGGAGTATCTCATGGTTCAGCAGATACAGATAGGCCTGTATATATTATATTACATAGTATATTATATATATTATTACAAGGCAGGTTATAGAATTACTTAAGGCAACCCCTCTTATAACTCTTCCTGTGTTAGTAAGGTTGCTTATTTATCGTCTGCTCCCTGCTCACCCCCAATCTCCTTGTGGCCCAAGATTGTGTCTTACCAATCTTTTTAACTATTTGTACCTAACTTCAGGATATAATACACATTAGATAAGAAAGGCAGGTGTATCATTCCATATTATGGATAGAGAAATTGAAACTCAGAGACTTTTTTTTTTTTAAGTAGGCTTCAAGCCCAGTGCCGGGCCCAGCATGAGGCCCAATGCAGGGGCCCAACATGGGGTCTGAATTCAAGACGCTGAGATCAAGACCTGAGCTGAGATCAAGTCAGATGCTTTAACCGACTGAGCCACCCAGGTGCCCTGCTAGTGAGAGATTTTGAAAACTTTTTCAGAAACTGTTAAGATCAGAGAGGGTTCAAATCTAAGTCCTTTGGCACACACACAAAAAATGCTCTTACCTCAACATCATTTATCTGTTGACATTCCTTTTCAGAAATCAACCTGATAGCAATGTACATAGAAGCATGAATTCTAAGCACATACCTACAGTCATTTCTAGTAATCTACAGATCACCCAAGTGTAAATTATCTACTTCCTGGCTTATCTGTTAGAAATGATTGCTATCAGAGCAGCTTCCGTTTGCCATCTACACACCTCTGAGCCTTTTCCCTCTTATTATGACTTGCACAGGAAATGCAAACTACTGAGATTCTAATATTAGCCTAGATGCAACATAATTTAAATAATAAATATAATACACCCCAACCACTGCCAACTGACAGACGTCATCCAAATTTAATATAAATGGCTTTTAACAGATGCACCTCTGCATTAAAACAGATAACTTACAGTTTATTGCACTTACTTTGTAGTAATTTACATTCAAAGAATCTGTTTTGGATAGGGGTACTTGAGAATATTGCTGTGCATTTTTCTTTCTGAAGCAGCCCTCCCCCAGGTGATACTCTATAACTTTCATTGTTGGAGGTTCAAAAACTCGTGTATTCTTAGAAGATAAATCTGGGAAATGCAGCCATCTACGTTCAAATTTTCAAGGGATGACTCCATTGTATGGAAAGCCTGGCTAGTGATCTGTCGATAGTAACGTTTCTAGGTGAGCGGTAGCATCTTTCCAAACACAGAGCAAATTCTAGCTTGCCACAAGTGGCCATTTCATCAGGAAACAATTCTCTAGACTTTTTAGACGTTACTCATGTGATTCATTTTTCAACATGTAAGTTCCCAGGTATGGCTGCAAAAGACTAATCATAACAAAGCTATAAAAATTAAACACAGAGAAAGAGAGAGAGAGGAGAGAAATAAGCATCTGGTGACTTGAAACAAACAACCGACACAAAACAAAACGAAACACTTTTCCCTCCATTTCTTGTATCCATTTTTTCCCTATCCCATCCAGATAGAGAGCACTACAGGATACCCTGACAGTGGTAGAGACCTCACCAGCACAGTGTGCTCTTCTGAAGAGCACTGGTAGAGTTTTCATGAAGACCTAAGAAGACACAAAGTCTTTTGTCCCTTCAGGATAAAAAGTACAGTGCGCTTGACGATGAACCTGTCATTGTAAACCTTCAAGGTTTTAATCTTACACGTAATAGAGTTTAAAACCGATTGTATAGTTTTGCCCAGAATTCAGATTTATGTTATGGTCTCCTACAGACATCCTAAAACGTACTCAAGTGACAGGTTGTCGATGACATATATTATTAATACAACGATTCTAACACGTATATGTATAATGCAAACCACTTTGGTAAACTACTACAAGAACTGCTCCCAGTCGATGTTAGAGACAGGCAGTTAAACACAGATAGGAACCCAGCTGATTAAGCGTCATCTTGTTCTCACTGAGAAAATTCGGTTATCTCCAGACAAGCACATGCAAATTTTGGAAAGAGAGAAAAAGAGAGAGGAAGAAAGAGAAAGAGAAGTATATACTCAAGGTTCTTTCTAAGGCTATATATTTAGGATAAGATAATTGCCCTTCTGTTGTATGGTTCTGGAGATTGCACAGCAAAGACTAAAAAATGCCAACATATATATTATAATGACACACAGCAAGTTGTAGTCATTAGTCGGGGAATAGAACGAGTAGAGTATGTAACCATTAAAGAAAAAGACAAGATAAGAACCATTAATTAAGTAGTATTTAACCTCCATTTACATCAGCTGTGTGTAAGAGCACCCCAAAACTGGTATTTTAGCAATTTAAATAAAATCATAGATAAAAGCTTCAGTGTCAAACCACGTAGCCCTTTATTTTTAGTGTAGCATTTGTTCAACTTATGGAACTAATTTTTTTCTCTCTCTTTATTGTTTGCAGAGAAGATTCAGGGAATCATTTCAGAATTTGGTGTGGCTCTGCCACCCTGGGTTTAACCAAGCGGACAGATTCCGCACAGTAAAATGTTCTAATGTGATGATATACCACTGCTTCTAGACCCAGTGACAAGATGAAAGTCCAAGAACACGCATAAAACACCCATGAAGAAATGACAGAGCTTGAAGTCAGTTTGAATAATTTCTGAATCATAAATTCACAAAGGGCGGAGGGAGAAGAAAAGAGAAAAGGAGAAGCCAGGAGGAGGGGAAAAGGGAAGGTGAATGGCTCATACCAACCACCTCAAACACTAAATTTAAGAGTTTTATGCACATTCATATTTCCTCCTGACAGGACTCCAGGTATATATCAACTGACCCACAATCACAGATGCATTAGAAGCTCTGCTTCAATTGTGTCGAGAGGGGAGTGTGTGCCCAGTTTGGCACTCATGCGTTTTTCACTTTGGCTACGTGTATACTTGTCACGTGCACAGCGGTACATAATGGAAAACATGCACTGTTCACAATGACTTCTTTCAACCTTCATTTTGTTTCCCGAGATATGTGCTGCCTGTCTTTGCTCCTGCAGAACATCACTGTTTGATGGGAGCTCTGTAAATCTATATTTAGGGACTGAGATACACCCTTTTCTCCCAACACCCTCAGGACAGCTAAGATCAGCACTTCTGTTAATAGTTTCCAGGTTTGAACTCTGGGAAACTAGGCTACCCCTGGAATTTACTTTTCCCCACAGACAAATACAGCTTGAGGAATACAACAAAACCCACCCTTCTTGATTGGCACGTCCAGACAGAAACTCTTTTGTATTTTTGACCACTGGTCAATATTTAAATTGGAACTTAAGATGGATATGCTATTAAAAATATGAAGTTTTTTTAATTAAAAAATGGGAAATATAATGTGATGATACACACCTAATAGAAAAGGCTGCCTAATGGTCAAACACACCATTATGGCATTTGTATGTCTTGCCTGGTGATTCTTTGTGCTACTATGCACGTAATGTGCCCAGAAGGCCTGTCATCTCCCCCGCTAGACCGAAGCAGAAGCCAGACACAGGGTCTAGAACATTGGAGGCTTTCAATAAATGTCTAACGAATTAAACTGAACATCAGCAGCCCCTTTATATATTCAGGTCTGACTCCACCTTTCTTGACTGTCTTTATCGCTTAGTTAGGAATGCTGAAGAAGATAGGCTTTTCCATCCCTAGAACTGAATGAGGGTCAGGGGAGAAAAACTGTAAATAGAGAGGAAAGAGAATTCTGCAACCAACTCCCTCCTGCTGACTCTGATTCCTACAGGTTCCTGGAAGTCAGCAAAAGACTGGGAGCAGGCTACCTCCACATTGACTTGCAAGCTGAGTTTTAATATTAAGTATTGTGGCAGATATTAGGAAGACCTAAGAAGCACAAAATATCTCAAGAGCTAAGCAGAGGTACTTCTTGTACCTAAGGTGATACATACATTCACATATATATGTATATGTATATATATAGGTATACCTTATATACATATGTGTGTTGTTGGCTTTATCTGAAGCTAAGTTAGATAGGGGAAAAAAGCAAACTAGACCTTGAACAACTATTACTTGATGAGCTGAGTTGGAACAATTATAAACAAGTGGAAGAAAATCTAGGTTTAAAAGCGCTTTAACTGTAGCTTGGAATGGTATGGTAAGCACCCTGAAGTCAGCACAGCTTTCTGGAATGAAGTATGTCTCTTGGAACAAAAACGTTTCTGTAACTCAAATTCTGTATACCTGCATGTATTATTTTCAATACACACTCTCGATAAAGGGTTCTTGAAGGTATAAGGAACCTTAAATAGTACTATGCAAATGAAAGACTAGAGGGCAATTAGAATATGCAAGTTTGTCATTTCTGCTTTAAAAAGAAATGTCAGAAATATGATATCTGTAACGATCTGACTTCCTGAAAGGAATCCGATTGCAGATAAAGGAGCTTTGCTCTAGAAGCAAGGGACGTATAGCTTGAAAAATATTGATTTATATCGAACACTTAGAATCACATTAAACATCACTCCCCCAGAAATATCAAGTTAATTATTGATAAACACTCTGATGTTACCATCAGGCTCAATAGCCAGGAGCTCAAGTTCTGTTTCTTGGTGACCTTCTACATCAATAGCTATTCAAATGTACAGGTAGCTTCCATTTGAAGTTTTATTTATTTTGCTTTACATTTCGCCTCCTTCATAAGAGAGCACAAGGCCATTCTTACCTGCACCGTTCCACAACGGTTACCTGGCACACATTACAAGCACATGGCCTGTGGACCAAATATAGCACACTGCTGTTTCGCTTTGGCTTCCAGGTGTTCGAAATGTGCGGATATCTTTAGGTCTGAATACATTATCCAGTTTGCGACTGTTCTTACCGCTCCCTATTGTTTTTACCCACGTATTTACAATTAACTTATGGATCCTTGTAGACATTTGAGCTGGTAAGCTCTAGCTTAGAGCTTGGACTTCCCCCTGATGCAAGGAATATTATTTATTCCATGCTATTCTTTACTCCACACTGGTCTATCCTTCACTTGACCGGTTTGGTGTAGCACTAAGTTTTTTTCAGGCATTCATTCATTGTTTGTTCAGCTGCTTCTAAATGCCAAGTTCTGTCCTGGGCACTCGTGACAAGGTAGTGCCTGCTGGCGATACATCGTGCCTGCTCTCACAGAGCTTCTATTCCAGCTCAGTGGCGACGAGAGGGGACGTTGACATCAAATAAGTACATTCAAGTGATGACAAGTATTATGTAGAGAAAAATGAAAAGGAAGGAGCTCAAGCATCACAGGGGATGCTACTTTCTACAGGGGACCAGGAATGTTCTCTCTGATGAGGTGGCATCTTAGCACACACCTGAATGAAGTGATAAACACGCAGATATTCGGGACAAGAGCTTTCCAAGCAAACACAGATCTCCTCTTAGAGAAAGCTCTATCTTCACGTAAACATGTGAGAACTTGTACCTCTAGCATACTTTTTGGTTGTCTTAGCTGAGGATCGAAGAAAACTGATAGCGGTTTTATGCTTAATTTCGTCATAATTTCTGTACTTGGTTTTTTTGAAACCGAGTAGAAAATAAATCAGTACTTTTCAAACACTTCTTTCAAGATTGCAACTTGACTCGATGCTTCTGCTATAACTGAAACAATGCCAATAGAATTTAGCTACTCTGGAGGAAAACGTCTATTGAAAAAAAGCTACTTATAGAAAACCCTTTTACCAAAACTCCCAAGGTTACTTTGAACAGTAACAATAATGACTAACAGACAATGGCACGATGATGTTAAAAAATGATAGGGGCACCTGGGTGGCTCAGTCGGTTAAGCATGTGACTTCAGCTCAGGTCATGATCTCACTCACGGCTTGTAAGTTCGAGCCCCACATCAGGCTCTGTGCTGAAAAATATTGAAGGTATAAGAAAGGCACAGAGCCTGGAGCTCACTTCAGAATCTGTGTCTCCCTCTTTCTCTGCCCCTCCCTTGCTCACGCTCTGTCTCTCTCAAAAATAAACATCAAGACACTGTGATATTGATTTCAGGGTAGACAAATAGACTTCAAAAATGATATATTTCCTTTGTGAGTATTGTTAAAAATAATACAATAAATGAACATTCTATATACTCTCAAAAAAGGGAGTAAGTAATCGTTGTAAATGAATAATTAAGGAAGTAGAATTTTTGTTTTTTTAAAAATAGCAATTATTTTAGAACGTTTACGAGATTTAAGAGATTATCTTCATCAATGTCCTCTTTTGTTTTTTAAAGTATTTATTTATTTATTTTTGAGAGAGAGAACGAACGTGTGTGTGTGTGTGCGTGTGTGTGTGTGTGTGTGTGTGCAGTTGTGGAGGTGGGGCAGAGAGGAAGAGAGAGAATCCCAAGTGGACTCTGTGCTATGAGCACAGGGACTTCATCTCACAAACCGTGAGCCTCAGGTACTCAATTTCCTTTTGGCCATTAAGAAAACTAAAACACTAGGGAGTACATGGCTTGTCCAAGGACAAGGAGCCATTGATTTGGTCAAGCTGGAACCTGAATTTATGGTTCTTAATTTGTAGACTAGTACCCTTATTCCCTACATACCACATTCTACTAGTGAATTTAAATAAATAAATAAATAAATAAATACTACTATGATACATGTTATTTTTCGGGTTATGGGCTAATCCCCAATGACTGTAAAGAGCTCAACATTTTTTTAGTGTGTCCACCAAGCCTTGCCCTCCGTGACTACAGGAATGTGAGAGCATGTTCTATCAGGAAGGCTGTTTTCCTCAATACTAACACGGCTGTAACTCTCTGAGCCAAACACCCTGAGCCCTGGTTCGTGATTGGGAAGAGCTAGATTAATTTAGGACCTTCACCAATGCTTTAAAAAGGCATCAGTGGGGCCTGTTGGATTAGAAGGATGAGACCTAGGATTCAACACTCATTAGGGTAGAGTCTCAACCCTGTTCTGGATCTTTGCAGATGGCAATCATAGAAAACAGGAAACTAAATATCTGCCAGCTGGCTAGGTTTATGTGAAATCATTGGATTAATCAATCCAGTCTGATCCCCAGCTTGTGTATGTTTATTCATCATTTTACCACTACAAGAACAGCCATCAATGATTTCTTTGCTCATTTTATTTTTAAGTGAAAAACATTTCTAAGAAATAATATCTTGAAATATATTAGCTGAGAGTCAGTTATAAAAATAGCAATATAGAAGTAATTTTAAATAGTTCTTCCAGTTAGTTTGATTTTCAAGAGTAACCTAAAATAATTTAGGCACTTGTTTTGCTTAGCCTAAAATTAAGTTATTGATTACTAAAAATTCTTACCACCATACAAGATGTTACTGAAATATGCTATATTGTACTATCAACATAATAGCATGTTATTACTCTTTGCACAGTCCCCATGAGTGACGCAAATTGTCCAAGCCATGAGTTTGAATTTCTATATTGTAAACTAAAGGAAATGTACCAGTTGTGGATCTTGGCGTAGGTTCAGCTTAGTTCAACCAACATATATTGAGGCCCTACTAAATCCTAAGCATAGGTAATGAAAATACAATTAAGAAATAAACCTTAACTCAAAGAACTTAGATTTAATTTAGAGTTTCAGTCGGAGGTCAGAGACTCAATAATCCTATATTTGTTTATATTTTATTTAGGTTGCGGTAAATATCATCCATCCAGAACTAATCCCACAGCAAAGGCCTTATGCCTTAGGAACAGGTTATGGACCCATACAATCCCAAACATTTGAAGAAAGTGAAACACTATGTTCTGAGGAGGACATTTGGAGGAGAAGGGCTAGTTTGTACATAGTGGGGTGTCAATAAAATTCTGATGATTCAACAGTAACTCAGCTCTTTTGTTTTGGGACCCAAGGAAGATATCTCTCACAGTGAAAAGCCTCCAGCGGTATCAGGAATCTCCATGCTGCTCCCTGCCCAACACATCAGGCCACGAGGTTTTATGCTACCGTCATGGCAAGGGATTCTGACATTCAAGTGCTGCAGAAGAGACTAGGAAGGGAACAGGATTCTGTGCAGTTCTATCAGCAGTGAAATCGGAAGTGCCTGGCAGTTGAATGTAAGAGCCATTTGAAATCAGACATTGCTAATTTGGGAATAGTCTAAACACAAACTTTACAAACATTCATAAGATTCATGTTAAGTTTTAGGGCATACCCTTATCTTCTGTACCAAGCAGAACATTACAACTTGAGATATGACTTATTCTAGAAATTAAACTATAAGAAGAAATAGCCAACTCCCAACTTCTAAAGGGAAATTGTAACATTTACAAAAGTTTAGATTAAAAAACAAAGCTTAGTTTGAATATATTTTTAAAACCAAACAAGCAACAACTTTAAGAAATTCGTAAGACAGTCTCTTAAATTGAAAAATAGGATGGACGAGAGATGAAATATTAAGTAATGTTCTTTTGCTCCAAATAATTTTTTTAAGTATTTGTGGTTTGGGGAAAGAGGCAATAATTGCTTTACTGAAATAATTGCTTTACTTTGTTAAAAATCTGTACATATATATTTTGATATTTCTAAAAGCGATGTATATAATGCATATGATTAGATTCCATTAATAATAAAATCTAAAGGAAATCTACTCAAGTATAAAAGCTTTACACTTGTTTTCTAAATGATAATGTCTTGAAGATTCTGAGTTATGTCAAATATCCTGAAATTGTAGATCAATGATACGAATATTCAATTAACATTTGTGATGATGAGATATGGCCTAACTGTATCCTGCAATAGCACCAGGTGTTTGAACATATATGGACAAAAAATCAGATATAATATAAAATGATATTTAAAGTATTAATATAAATATAATATGAAATAATAGAAAATAGTAAAATTGGAGTCTACAATCCAGTTCGTCCACTTTATTATTATTATTATTATTTTTGCTTAGTTCTTATTTCATATTTATTTTATTTTATTTCAACTCTGCAATCCAGGTAGATGTGGAGGGGAGTAAGGAAAATATGGAACCCATAGAACTCCAGCAACAGCACGAAGATTATAGGATATTTTGAGCGGATGGGGGGGAGGGGGAGGGGTGGTCTTCTGAGCTGTAGAAGGAACGGTCTGGTAGTTAACATAACACGAGTCAAATTTATTAAATTTGTCCACAGTCAGCCCTGGTGATCTTGCTGGTCTTGCCATTCCTGGACCCAAAGCGTTCCATGGCTTCCTTAATATCCACACTGTCTTACACCTTGCCAAAGGCCACGTGCTTGCCCTCCAACCACTCAGTCCTGGCAGATGAAAAATTGGGAACCATTTTTATCGGGTCCAGCATTTGCCATGGACAAGGTGCCAGGACCCGTGTGCTTCAGGATGAAATTCTCATCATCAAATTTCTCCCCATAGGTAGACTTGCCACCAGGGCTCTTAGGGTGTGTAAGGTCACCACCCTGGCACATAAATCCCAGAATAATCCTGTGAAAGCAGGAAGCTTTATAACCCGATCCTTTCTTCCCAGTGCTCAGTGCACAAAAGTTCTCTGCCTTCTTTGGAACTTTGGAAACAGCTAGGAGACTCTGCCCAAGGGGTCACTGTCCAGGACAACGTCTAAGAGCACGGGGGGATTGACCATGGCTGGGCAGCACGGGTGGCGGCAAAGGCAAGGCCCAGTTCCTTCACTTTGAAATTGAAGACCTCGAAGCCAGGTAATTTCTCTCATTCACTTTGACAGAATTATAAAATTCGCTGATGGAACAAAACTCAGCTTTTGCTGATGTTTACCACTAAAATGTGCCACCTCTGATTAGAGTACTGGGGTCCAAGAGTAAACTACTAATTAGTCCATGCTTTACTCAAAAATAATAACATTTTTTTAGAATTTTCTAATAAGAATTTCTTTAAACATAATAAGCGTCAGTGGTAAGAAGTAAGAAACAAGAAGTAAGAGCAAGAAGCTTCTAAAAGAAGGAAAGGAAGGAGAAAGCAGAGGAAAATTTAATCTGCTTCAGTAGTTTGACCAATGCTGGGCCTCTCAAAAATTTAGCTTTGGGTCACTCAATTCAGACATTCTATCCATGATGCTAATTCAGTTAGAAACAATGATGGTCGGTGAGTGGAAAATCCTCAATATTGATTGAGACGGGATTTTTTTGAAGCGTTAAGTTTTATATCTAGTAAACATTGTAGAAGATAAGCTAATTTTGATGTGGGTAGATTGAATTAAAGTCCATAGGGGCTAGTATATTGAAAGAAAAATGAATTACCATATTTTGGAGGTTGTTTTCAGTTGGCAGTGGTGGAATTTGTAGCCACAGCAAAGACCCAGGGTAGGAGGGAGAAAAAGCACGATGTGAGATAGCATCTCCCAAACTAGCCCTATCGCAATAGATTCTGTTTCCAGCCTCTCTCTGACCCCAATGTTACCCTCAAATCCCACTCAGCTTCCATGCCGAGTTTTTTATTCTGCCGCTGTTTTCTCTCTACATAGTTTCTTTCCAAACCAACATCCACGTTCCACTCATCAACCACTGCTTTAGAAAGCTTCAGGCTGGATGGGCAGGCATCAAGTGCTGGCAGGTGGTGTAGCTGTTAGCCAGCCTTGTGTATCACAAGAGATCTGATGCTATCAAATTCCTTTTCCCCCAAAGACTAAAGAGAGCAAGCCTTTGTGAGCATGCAGGAGGGGGATGAAAACAGTTTGTCTCCTGAGCGGCCAGCCTTTGTCATATTACAAATGAAATCACTTTGGAAATTTAGAGAATTAATATCATAATGAAGACGGTAGTACCCATTAGGGTGGTCTAATGTTGCTCTGGAGAAATGTGATGGATGCCCAGTGGCTGCAAACCCTTATTTGCAGAGAGTCACCTCTGCAGTTGCCATTATTAGGAAGATGTCTGAAGCAAAGGATCAGACACAACCATTGCAAGATGAGATAGTGTTTGACTGGTTTCCAGGGAACCGAAGGATACAAGCTTAGTTGTACCTGTCACTATGGCTCCCAGCATTTTTCCCCCTTAATGTCTTTTTTAGCTGTAGGAAGTTTCTCTTTAAAGATTCAGTGCTTTGCTAATGGCATAAAGTGAGTAATGGGGAGCATATAAAAATGTTATATAGATTACAAATGGATTCGGTCTATTTTAAGACAATGTGTGCCAGCCCTAAAGGACAATTTTATTTGGCTTTACTTTTCTCTTGAAAATAAATTTAGCCAAACATTCTGAAATGGACACACCACTGGCATCCTTACGTTCATTTAGTTTTCTATGTAAAATATCACTGGCTTCCCATGGCAATAAACGTGCCTACCCCAAATCTGATCTGCATTTGCTGCTCTTTTCTGCACTAAACCCTAGAATACAATACTTCCGGGAATTACCGTAAAATCTAATTGAATCATCGTTTCTGATACCCAAATGTCTCTACCTCTTGAACTGCTTTCCAGTGACATTGGTATACATAACAGGAAATGAGAGTTTTCCAAAACCCCATCTCAATTCCAGATTAGATGAAAAAGAAGGATAATTTCCCTGAGAAAACTTTGGAATGGTGTAGAAGAAGGGAAAGGCTAAATATTTAAAGATTTCCTGGAAAGTAAGATTATGCCCATTTTTCTTCCCATTCACAGCTAGTCCTTTTGTGTCTCAGATCTGAATATAAATTCAATTTGTATTTCTTATTCCTGTGCCTGCCATTTACCAAGTAACATCTCTTCTCTGCAATGTTTTTCTTCCAATATCTCTCTCTTTTCAAAACAGGTTTATAATGTGTTGTTTGTTTGTTTTTTGTTTTTTGTTTTTTAATTTCAAACTGCTGACACCCAGTCATAATCAATAATCCAATATCTCTCCCTTTTCAAAACAGGTTTATAATGTGTTTTTTGTTTGTTTGTTTTTTGTATTTTGTTTTTTGTTTTTTAATTTGAAACTGCTGACACCCAGTTATGAAACTGACATAATCACCCAGGTTTTGGAAATCTTGGTCAATGATAAATGGAAACAACTCAGGAATGATTCCCAATTCTTTTCCCAACATGAACAAAAACAAAATAGCTAAACTTATTTACTAAGCAATTAGAGACCAAACTTGGACTATTCTAGGATTTGGTTCAGTGAATATCCAGGCTTTTTCTGTTGAGCTGCTTTTAATTTCCTGTTCTCTTCTGTATTCAAAACATTTTAGGACAGCCAGCCTAAAGGTCCAGTCAGATCTCTCTCATGTGAAATAATAAACGGGAAGCAAGGTTCACCAAAAAGCTGAGCTAACTACTCTTTGGGTTGTCTCTGGTGCCTTTTGAAGGGGACACAATTAATTTAATTCATAAAGCCTTATTACCTTTACAAAACAGTAAATTCGATTTGCTCTCTAAACACAAAAACTTGCTGATCACCCATATGTAGCCTTCGCATGTTCGTGTTGGTGCATATTGTATCTCAAATCTGTATTTTATCGCATATCTTATTAGTCTTTAACTTTATCATGCATCTAAGTCAGTTTTCCCCCGCTATATTTAAGTCTCCTTAAAAACAATAAATATTTATCTTCACAGTACCTAGCCCCATGTTAGGCATATAGCAAGGACTCCATAAGTATGTGCTAAATGAAATCAAACTGGTGTAAACAGTAAATGCTATGAACTTCCTAAAACTCAATATAGATAAACAAATCCTAAGTGTGGAAGGAAGTGTATGTGGTCACTCTTCTGTACTGTTTTAAATTTCCTTCCAAACTGTGACATACATATCCCGTAATAAAGATATCCATCCTCCCTAAAGCAAATAAAAGGGTCCTAATGAACGTAATGGACCCCACTAGCATTCAGACTCTGCAAACGCCAAATGTGATCTTGGACAGAGAGGAATCTAATGAAAACAATCACATTACACATAGCTCTTCCCTGCTCGGTGCTCAATAAGTGAGCAGCGGGCTCTCTGTGTCTAGCTTACAGAAAACAGGAGGTAGCAGTTTGCAAGGAGCAGTGTTTTAATGTGATTGGACTATAACAGACAATCTATTTACAGCGTGCTCTGGGGAGCTTATAAACAAATGTTGAGTAATTTCAGCCAGCAGTAATTACCCTTGCAGCTGACAAGGATAGCATGAGACTTTCTCCTTCACCTTCAGCCCAGTCCAGAAGGCAGTGCACAAAATGCCACTTCTAATTATTTCTGCATTTCTATGGCTAAAGACCAAAGTATGTTATTAGAGAACATTTTAGAAGCTTTTTAAAAGCTTATTTATTAGGACAATTAAAAGTCATCACTATGACAGCAAATAAAAGGTTCCATTCTCAGGAATGCAGTATCAGATGAGCCTCTGCCCACTCACCTTTCAAGCAATGCGGACTTGTTTTGTGTTGTCTATTGTTAAGAGTCAAGACCACAGCTCGGTAATAAAAAGGAATAGTATCTGGAATGCATTCGGTTTAATTCTGAGATGTGCCTTTTACTCTTTATGATTTTCAAGCCATTTAGAGCATATAGCTGAAGTTATTTCTCAAATGGCACAGAATTTTGAGATGTGTGTGTGTGTGTGTGTGTGCGTGTATGTGTTCTGTGATTACAGATGCTATCGGTGATAAAATGCATGTGGTCCTACTGTCTCCCCACTTGTACCTCTCACAGATTTTTAAAGGATTTTTATCTGGAGAGGTCACTCATGTTGCATCAGTGTGACATAGACGTTAAAAATTCAAAGATCTAAAAATAAACCTTCGGCAGATAAGCTTCTCACGGAGGACTGAAGGAGTAAAACAATTATGCAGAGCAATCACCCTGAGCGTTTGTAATTAACAATCAAATTACTTCCCAGAAGTGTCCAACAAGAGAACTTTTGTTGAACATTTCTATACGTGCCAAACTACCCCAAAGTAATTGGGGAAATCAGTGAACTGTGGTATGTGCTGGTTCTCAAACACCACGGCCAGTTTGGCGTTCACCGAGCTTCTGTCCGCCTCAGTAAGTTCAGTTCAGAGCCCTACTATAGGAATTGACAGTCGATATCTCATCCCGCAAAGTATATTATTTACATTTTTGATACGTTACATTACATTACATTCTGTCATGTTGCATTTCATCAACAAGGGATAGAATGTTGCATAACTTCATATGACATGATGACAGATCTCTCTTTCTCTCTCTCTCTCTCTCTCTCTCTCTCTGTCACACACAAACACACACACACACACACACACACACCACAAAACTTTTAGGTCAGAACTGTGGATCTGAGGAAATGCTTTTGGATTTTGGCCCTGAAAGGATCCTAGGAGTATTCCAAGGATAACGAATGCCACGGGTCTGTCGTGACAATAACATCATATTGCCCTGCACAGTGATGCCTGAGCTTATTCGATATATATTTTGCCACCTGTTTGTAAATATTCTTAAATGAGTCGTTACGATGCACAGCGGACCACAAAAACCCAGGTTCTGAATGTTAAACAACAATATGCTAAAACTCAACCTCCTTGAAAGAAACACCAAAAAAACCAGATTACGGACTTTAACAATACACCATTAGATGCACGTGCCTACCACTGCTCTGCTCTCATTGCCGAGACGCGGTTGGCAGACGGACAATAATTTGTCCTTGTTCTTGAGACTGGCAGGTGTCACTTTGGCCAGTGTGGGATGTGAGTGACAGATATTTTACAGCCGAAGAAATGAGAATGCAGAAATTCAAGAGCACCTCTGGGATTTCCCTGGTCATTTGTGGGCAGCGCGAGGGCAGAGCAGGCCTCTGTGCTAACGCAGGAGCCCTTGCGTCTGCTGCGGGCTGCCGCCCGACCACGGCATTTTAAATAATATTTCTATTAACAAAGGTGTGTTTCTGCTTTGATGGAAGCGTGCAGAGTGCGGCTCTCTAGGCTGTTCATTGTATACCAAACTGCTCTAATTGCTTTCCTGTGCTTTATTCAGAGATCTAGTAAAAAGCTGATTTCAGTGTGAAATTGCTTACAGATTTAGCAGTTTTGAACATGCAGGTTTTCACAGGCATTCATGTAATTTATCAAAAGCTGGAAGTTTGTTTTCCTCCTCTACCCAGAAGTGTCAAATTATTTCAGTTTTACAAAAAAGAGAGGAAAAACTTCTCCTTGGAAAGGAGGTGGTAATGGTAGGAAATAACAACAGCGACAACAGCAGAATATGCAACACAAAAGCAAAAATGAGACTATGTCTCTTCTACCTGGAGAGAATCAGGAGCTTATGTTTTATGTTCTCTTGTGTTCGATGCAATTTTTGTATATGCTAAGGAGAGATTACACATTTGAATGACAATGTAAAAAGAAAAAATAGCTGTGAAGCTTCAAACACATCTACACTGTACTTTTAAATATGAATTTTTAGGGTCACCTTTCCCTGTGAGATAAAAGAAAAAGTTTTGAAAAGTATAATTATCCAAACACATTAATATGTAAATTTAGTGGTGTTTGAGAGTTATAACAAAAAAAAAATGGCTAAAATCAGCAGACCATCTAAAGATTTCACAAACAAAATATTGTCCAAAATTTACAGGCAATATATTCAAGATGGTAAGGCGAAAATCATTTCCTTTAAAAACGTGACACAAACCTCCGTACTTATTTTCCAATGCTGTTTCTGGTATGCAGATCACAAAGAAAGGGACTTCTCTTGTCCTAAGTCTGAGTCCTCCCTGACATTTACATACCATAAACACAATATTTGAATCATCCTTTTCCTTAAGATTATAACAGTTATACTAAGATATGCCCTTGTCCATTACACTTGCAGAACTCATGGGCGTTCACTCAAACACAACTGATGTAGAAAGGATACATTTCTACAAGTCAAAATTTCTAAATTTTGTGACTGCTTAAAAGAATTATTATATGCAATGATATACAAGCAACATGAATACTAAGCTTTAGTTACAAGGATAGTTATCTGCCTTCATTTTCCATTAATTTCCTCCAGACCACTGCTGAAATATTACCTTGCAAAATGAAAATGAAAACCATATGTTGATTAGGGAAAACGTTAACGTCACAGTACTTTTCAACATTCACTGAAAGAGTTAACACGGAAACTATCTCCAAAGAGAAAGAAGATACATTTATTGAGATTGATGTTAGAATATGTTGTTTTGTATCATTTGCCAAATGTTTCATTTTAAAATAATTACTTATGTTAAATACATTGAAGCATGCATGAAAACAACATGATATGATGTTAGTAGCGTACCACAATTTTAGGAACAGATATAAGATTTTCCCCTACGAATGGAATAAAGCCTCTACATAAAAACCAATAACATGCTGAAAAACATACAGTCGCCATTACTTTTTTCTCTACTTACTAATGAAAAGATAAATTGTTCTCCTTTGGAAATCAAATATTTCTCTAACCACCGTGTTTCTTTAATTAAACTGTATTCTTTACAGTGATCAAATATAATTAGCAGTAACAAGTATTTAATGAAAACAAACTGCTACTCCCAAACCTTTACTACATGTTTTGTTTAAATCCCATAGATGCTCCAAGGAACTCTGTATCTCCACCACAAGCACACATTCATGCCACCTCCCCATTCTGCCCACCCCCATTTGCCAGGAGCCTTTAAAACAAGAGAAACAACAACAACAGCAACAACAACAACTTCTGTAATTCCAAGACTTTAGTTCAAATTAAATCCTGCCCCTCAGCTCAAAGCGGCTCTTGCAAAGAAGCTTACCACTTAGCACTTCAAATATTTTATACATTTTTTTTCCTTCAAAAATCCCATTTGGTAGCATCATATAATAAAGCATTACCCTGGTATCTTTGATTATTAGCAAGTGACCAAAATAAGAAGAAAAGTGCCCACACTGGACTCATTGAAAGCTAGGTGCTATGGCAAGTCTTCTGTAATTAATTGTGAGTGAAAGGGGGTTTGGTTTTGCAGCCTCGTAAAACTTTTCCCACATGGCTGAACCCACGGTCAGAAGACGTTAGGCAACATTAACTGCCTGCACATTTCTGCAAGGCTCTCGAGGAACAGCTAGGCGCTGGGGCTCCAATCCTGAGAACCTTGGGACATAAGACATCAGCGTCTACCTTTCATCTTCACCGAGATTTGGAGTGGGTTCAGACCACAGAGGCTCCGTAATTCTCACTAATTCATTTGCTTTCCTGATTCACTTGGCTTGGGATAACCTGAGAATGATAATGAACCTGTGAGAGGAGCTCTTAGTCCCTTGCCTTTGAATGTGCTCGGCATGGATCTAGGGCTTTCTGTGAATCTTGCAAGAGGAAAAGAATCTTATTAGCACTGATTGCTAGTCGTAAGGTTTCCTCTAAAAATTGCTCTTGTGTTTTAACTCTTGCTCGCTTCCTGCAAAGCAGAACAGTGGTGGGGGTGGGGATGGGGGTGGGGAGGGTTAGACTCTTTATGCAGATGATGTATGTTTCTGGACGCTAGGGTGGTATTTTGGGGGTGTGATTTAAATCAAATCTTAGCAGCTGGTTTTTTGTTATTTCCCAAAAAGCAACCTCGGTGTTTCCTACTCTTTACTGCAACTAACACCAAGTGCTTCTGTCATTTTCCATAGGTAAACGCGCCCTTGTAACAGAGAGGTAAAGTTTTTTTGAGGAACACCCAAGGCCTCTTTTTTAAAAAAAAAAAAATCATTTTCAGGCTTCATTTACACAAGAGTTGTCAAGTTCACAGGCATTTCCCGTGGTTTTGGAATTCTGTTGAATTGGCACTCTTTGCTTTTACAATTAGTGTGTTGTGGGCCTTTAACTTCCACCTAGGTAAGAATTTGTGCTTGAGATGAAAAAGTCAATAAATGAACTGGGCAAAGTGGTGTGTTTTAGTGAAGCAATAAAAAGGGCAATTTGGGTCTACTAGTCTAACGGAAGGTGATCATTCTTTAGATCTTGAGATACTAAACTACTGACCAAATTATTCCCTTGTTCGGTTGTAATTGTTCCTGCACATTGCGGTTGCACAGACCCTCCCAGGCCACAGGCCAACCGAAGTTATATGCAGCAGTTGTGATGAAATGGATGCACCCAGGGGCAGAAGAGGGCTTGACTCAAGAATTAGAAAGGGATCTTGCTGGCAGAGCTGAGTGCTAACACACTCTGGTACTTTACAAAAGGTGTGTAACCTCTGAGGTCGTGTGCTTATCCCCCATGTGGGGACTCTCTTATCAAGATTTTAAATTTCCTCCACAATCCAAGTGAGCAGAGCAACCCGTGACATCCATATGGAATTAGTAAATGGGTCGCAGGGGTGGTGGTCCACAAACCTAAGCTCTAAGTCCTCACCACGTTTTGAGCAGGTGGAATACCACTTGCTAAAACAGGGGAGAGCTTTACAGCGCACACAGTCCAACTCCAGGGATTTTAAAGATGAGAAAACTCAGGACCAAGATGGTTGGGAGATCCGTCCAAGGTCAAGCAGCTGTTTGGTGGTAGAGGTAGGAAGAAAATTCAGTGTTCAGATCGCAAGTCCAGTGCTGTCTCAGACTATGCACAAAGAGTGCTAAAATTTCCATACAAATGTCTTGACATTACAGTGCACATGTTCAAGGGCTTCATGCTAATGGGAAATATTTCAAGCAGGAAACTGTTCTCCTAAACCACACCACTGCTCCTCTCTATTGACTTCCTATTGCCTGACACCATTTGCTTTGTTTCAGTTTTGACTCTTTCCAAGGACACTCCCTTTTATTTCTTCCCAACCAGAGAATGCCTCCACTGATGAACAAGTTGACATCACTGGCGAGTAAATTGTCAACATTTCCTTTCTCTGTGCTATCACACTATTCCCCTCTCCTGGTTTCTCTCGGTATTGGGACTGTTCTTTTTTCTGGCTAATACTGGGTGAATCTTTACTAAAGTAATAATTCATTTACAATTTATTTCTAATTCCCTGAAATCGCTTGTTCAGTGCAATTTCACAAAATGTGTGGTTAGAAAGATACGCAGTTTGAAAAATATTTATGAAAAACACATAAATGCTTCTATCAAAGAAATGATCGTTTCAAAGAAAGTACAACAGTGAATAAGAACATGGGTTTGGGAGCTGACAAATCTGAGCTAAATCCCTAGCTCCAGTACTTACTATGACCTTAAGCCTCAATTTTCTCTTTTAAAACAGACGAAGCTTGTAAAGTCTTGCCAAAATGGCTAGCACACCATAGGCTCTCAACAAATCTTAGCTGTTGTTGTTGTTGTAAGAACATTATTAAGGGACATTATTATTCTATTGGTATAAATAATAAAAGAAAAGATGCATGTATGAAGCTTTGCAAAGTTACAGTTATTTAGGGTTGAATGGATCAGGGAGTTGTCCTAGAGAGAGAGGAGGGGAATAAAAGTGAAAACCTAATTCAAGTGCTCCAGGTTGAGAGACTGAAAGTGATGACATCACTTGTCACACCCTAAAGGGGAGAGCAATAGAAAGCTATCTAGGGAGGCAACTTAGGTGGCCTGGGCAACCATGAATTTGCTTATCAACCTCTAGGGAAAGCAGCAAAACCATAGAGAGCTGAGGAGAGAGCCAAGAATGGATCCAAACCAGGACCCAGATTCTCTCTTGGGCCCAGAAGAGAAAGTCAAGGGTAGAAGTCAGGAGCAAGCCAGCTTACCAAGCAATTTCTTGTTATATTTTCATATAACATAGAGTTAGAATTGCATCAAGAGAAATACTAGCAGCCACAGATATGGAGATTCCTCAGAAGAACTTTGGCCATGAACCCTTCTGAGGATCAGCAGTCAAGAGCTTCCCAAGTGAACCCAGGCAGCTGTCACTGGGCTTTGTGAAGGCCATGGTGACTCTGAAACAAAGAATTTTAGAAGAGGAAGTTTGGGGTGATGGTCATGAGAGGAAAAACGATGTGTGTGCTTAAATATGGACAACTGAGGGGGTACTGGGAGCATCCAGTAGAAGTAAGCAACTAAGGAGACTATATGACTGAAACTTAGCAGGAAGTCCAGAAAATTATTCAGGAAAATCAAGGACACGAACATTTGTTAAGCATCCACTGTATGCTGCTCGTTTTTACTTAATCCTATTTATCCCATGCAAAAACGTTATTAGCTCTACTTTTTAGAGGCAGAAACTTAGGTTACAAGAAGGAAAAACTGTATCCAAGATCATATAGCTAATAAATGGGAGAACCATCGAGAATTAAAATGGATATCTTTCTGATATCAAAGCTCCTTTTCCATCCATCCCTGATGCTTAAAATTGAAGCCATGAGAATGTGCAAGTTCTCTGAGGGACAAAAAAAAAAAAAATGTAGGCAAGAGTCAAAGAAGTCAAGTAAGTGTTTAATGCTACAGTGATTTCAGGAATTAGGACTGATAACACACTGTTGGATTTGGCAATTAGGAAGACACTGGTGACCTTGGGAAAAGGAGTTCCTGTAAAGTGATGAGGCTGGAAGCCAGACTGTCAGTGAAGGGATGGTGAGGGAATGATGGCTGGAATTGTAAATTGCTCTCTGGAGAAACTTGGCAGTAAAAGTGTAGTAACTCTGAAGAGTACTATGAGCTGGAGACATTGTTTCCTTTTGTTAGGGAAGACATAAAAATATTTGTGGGCAGTGGTGATAGAGCTACTAGAAATCAATGCTCATTCGGAAGAATCAGGAAATAATTACAAAGCACAGATACATAAGAGGAAAAGGAAAGCTCTGGCTCATTAAATTGTCCTTACATGATAGGATGCAAAGAAAAAAGAGCTAAAAATATATGGACTTATTGGGGTGATAAGAAGGATACAAGAACAGAGGTATTTTGGAAGTTTGCGTAAGACAGGAAGTAGGAAAACTTGTGTCAGATAACTGTGATCAATCAAGTAGGAATCAAAGGTATTTGCTGTAAGTCAGATGTCTTGAAGAGGATCTGAGGGCTGAAAGACGGTGAATGGATGGATGGATAGATGGATGGATGGACGGACAACAGAAGAAAAGCTAGAGGCACACTTTGGTTAGTTAGGGTCAAAGGGAAGGGATGCACCAAATAGGTAGAATCTCATTATTAAGTGAATTTGGAGTTTTGAATAACCCCAAAGTGTGTTGAAAGTGGATAGGTCAGAGCCATTATAAACTGACCCTACAGGGTCATCACAGTCCACCTTATAAAGAGATCCTACTGCAGCCCCTGTGGGAGACAAGACACGCTGATTATACAAGTGGCATCAATCTCTTTTCTTTGAGATGTGGTGTTTAATATGTTGCATTGAAACCAGAACAGATAAAACAAATCTGCAACCGCTTTCTCCCACCATATGCAGAGTAAAAGAGCCAATGCATCTCTTTCATGGCAGAATATAGCAGACTTTATCTTTGTGCTTACCCTCCACTGTTAAAACGAAAGCCTGTTTGTAAATCTAAATATATTAGAGAAACAATGACATTTTGCAGGACCCACTGGGCATTTATAAAATCTTGACCACAGTGAATAGTAGATACCTCCCTTGAAAGGCAGGAAAACCTGGCTAATGTGTCAGCTTATCTATTAAAGAGATGTGGCAGCATAAGGATCTATTTCCTTTTTCTTTATCCTTAAAAATCTATTACAAATCAATTTCCCTTTATTGATAGAGTATTCTCTAACAACTCAGTCAACATCCAAAGTACATACTTAAAAGAGATAAGAAAAAAAATGACCTTTTATCGGTCTGTAACACTGAGTTGCTTGAATTCTGAAATTCAAATCCAACTTTAGGAAAAGGAAAAACAAAAAGCTCTTTCTCGGCATTGATGCCATTTATTCTGATGCAGTTTGGATTTCATAAGATTCTGTTAGTCTAAAATTCTAGACACATCTATGAATTCAGGCGATTTTAAAAACACCTCTACAGAGGCACATGTTGATTTAGGAAGTGCCCACATGACAGTAAAACAACCAATCAATTCAGTGAAAAAAAAATCAATTGATTCAATAAAAACATCAAACAGGCTGTTTGCTGTCATGAAGATCAAACTACTGTTTGACAGAACTTTTACTTTTTAATCGATGGTATTGATGTCCATCAACACAGTCTTAAGTTGACCAGACCATGTGCCCCTTACAAAAAAGGTCCAAGTTGCTGATTGTGAAGTTATTTCCGTAAAAGAGCACAGATGAAAACCTCAACTTGAGGCCAGGATTTCAACTTTCACTTTGCAGCTCTTCCCATCACATCCATTTTTTTTTCTTAATAACCTCCTTCAGGAAGAAATTTGTTTTGGAATGCGGTGCTGTTTATTATGTAGCACAATGTTCCTCAAACAATGTCGCCACCATACTGAACAGCATCTTGTGTTTTCACCCCTAAAACAGAGGTAATAGATTTTAGCCTTCCTTTCTTTGTATGCATCGTTCGTCTCTCTTGGCTGATATCTCTGGAATTTGTAGCATATCCATCATTATCTAACTGCCAACTGTTTTCAGAGGAGCTGTTGCTTTAAGCTCATTATTTCCTCCGATTGGAGAATCTGCAGAGCCTCTTTCTACAACACACAGCAGCCAGCATGGTACATGTGTACAGATGAATGGTCGGGTTTGTCCTTCAGAGACTCTTTGTACCCAGCTTTGCCCCAGAACTGCAGCGAGTAATGAGCAGCAAATGCATACTCATGTGCCTTAAAAGTGTGCAGTGAAACTGTTAAAAACATTGCCAAAATAAAGACCACATTCCATAAATAAGCTGTTAATATGACCACATACTTCCACAGGGTCTCCTACTTACCTAAGAGTTTGGGGATTATCATGATTCTCCTGTAATTAGTTTCCACAAAACTTCCTTGAAGTCAAGTATGGTTGATTGGGCAGGTGCCTTTCAAGGAGAGTTATATGAGCTACACTTTGGGAGATTTCCGACTAAATCTGAGAGTGGATGATGAAAGACCCAACATGCAGATTGTGGGGAAAGTAGGCAAAGACGCTATGAATGCTATTAGTTTAAAGGTCTGTGAAATCATATCCCCAAGGCACCTGAGTTACAATCAGAGAAAAAGATGTGTGTTTCATGTCTTTCCCTATAACTCATTATTTAACAACCTAAGTTAAAGGGATAGATGTTTCAGAGTTTCTGAACACAACTTTCAGATTTTTAAGGACTGAATGGTATCTGGAAATATTGAAAATGTAAAACTTACTGTCCATACTGATCTCTACAGTCTTTGGGGGGGGGGGTGTGAGATAACGGGGAGTAGATGTGGAAATAATTGCCAGGTAACCAAAATAAAGCATCTTTCCCTCCTTTTCCTTTAACATAGGTCGAAACAAATATAAGTAACACTCCACCATGATCAGATCCGGTCTTATACATTATGTGTTGTTGTCGTTTTCACTAAAGCAAAGAAAAGCCAAGAGGATTAGTTATCTCAGCTGTAAATACCTGAGTTACAGAAACACAGCTAGAAAGCCATGGTTTCCTCCCCTTCCACACTCTTTCCCATGGCTAAAATCAGCACGGCTCTACTGACGTCTAAAAGAAAAAGGTGTATTGTCACTGACTCCTGCCATGCTAAGACTCAAGTGTACCACCTCTAGTGATCTAGAGCCATTTTGGATCTTTAGTATTGATAACAATTGTTTATGCTCACGTGAGTGGATTAAAATCACTGTTACCATGAGAAACATGAATCTGCACCCAATGATTTTAGCAAGAATATTAAGAAAATCTGACATAAAAAATAAACAAACACCATAGGCCATGGGACATTAAGGCATCAGAAAGGACAATCAGAAAATAACTATGTTTAAGGTCCCAGCAGGAGTAACGTCTGCTGCTGCTAATTGTTATATACATTTCAGAACCGAAAGATGGAAACTTTTGGATTTTGTCACAATATATCTTAAAAATAGATCAATGAGAGATGCTCTTCTGTTGAAGGCCTTTCTGTGCTGCTTTACACGCAAATTTCTTTTGTGGATTCTGTTTATCCTCTGGCCAATTCTTTTTAAGTCCAAAAGTAAGGACCGTTCCAATTTCCTAGGTTTGTTTGAAAGAACGAACAGGCTATAGTAGTTTAGCCTCTTCACTCCATTTTTCCATGAAATCTAAAGACCGTGGACCAACTAAATGGCTCGATTGTAGAAAACATCTCACTTAGATGGTGTACAAAGCAATGAGCAGTTAAAGGTGTGTTAGAAACAATCCTTGTAAGTATGAATCGAATCGTTATGAAGATATCTATCTTCCATATTTTTAATTAAACATTTTATTAAGATAATTGTAGATTCACATGCAGTTGTGAAAAATAATACAGAAATATCTTTCCTCTACACTTCCCCCAATCTTTCCCAATGGTAACAGTTTGCAAAATTATAGTCTAGGGTTACAATCAGGATATTGTCATTGATGCACTCAACCCATCCTATTCATCTTTTCCCAGTTTTACTTAGACTCATTTGTGTGCCATTTGGCTTAAAGATTTCAATGTTCTAGTGTAAGAACCATTTTTATTAACCTTTGTCGTGGTATGTGATGGGTAGGTGTCATTTGGTGCCTCAATCTAAAGCTAGCTGTCTCCCTGGTTCCATAAATAAGCTAGTTAGTATGTTTGATAACATTTAATTTCAAGGACCAGTTTGCCACAGGACAGTGAGGGTAGCAAAGTCTGAGACCAAGACAGATGTTAAACAAGAAAACATAAAAGCTTACAAGCAATATGGCTTGCTTTTCCCCCAAGAAACCGGGTGCTTTGAAGAACACTAAAAATAATATGAAATCGATCTTCAAGTTCACTCCTGTGTGCAGCAATGGGTTGATTTTTGTCATTATTTTTATTGAGTGCCCTCTGGGTACACAGTTCTATACGAGTCAAAGGAAATACAGTTTTATGGATAGAGACACATCTGGAGGACCCAAAGTCTTGAATTCGTGGTTGAGTCCTATTGCAGAACTCCAGAATATAATCACCAAATAGCACTTTTAATTTTCTCTTTCAGTTTCTCCACCCGTGAGTTAAAAATCGTAGGCTATGATAAAGCAGAAAGTTTGGCTACAGGAAAATCGAAAAGAATCATTTGGTTTAATTTTCTCCTTTGCTTTTAGAAGAACATTCTGTCCTCAGTCATAACAGTGGTATAACCTAACAGTTAAGTATTTACTATTTGCCATGTTCTGTGCTAGTCCTGTATATGTACTATCTGGTTTCATTACTACCACATCCCAAAGTTACCTAAAAGTTGGACACTATTTCCTTCTTTTTACAGATGACCGAACTGAGGCTTAGGTCATTTAACTTACTCAAGGCCAAGTAGCTGGCAAGGGACAAAGCTGGATGTGGAAATACAGTTTTACCACAGTATCCATGCCTTGCCCTTGCCAATTACATCATAAGGCTTCGCTTTCTACAGCCCATGTGCTCCATCGTGCACCGAGCCCAAAGGAAATATGACTTCTAGGATCTGTGTACGATTCTGTTCTGTGGCCAGTCATTGAGATTTCCCTACATCACAACCGCACACGGAATCCGAGAAAGCTAACAATGTGAGAAACGCGCCCCCCCCCCCCCCCGCTATTTCCCCATTTCTACCCAGAAAGGAAGATAAGACTTTAAAAAAATGAAAATCAAATTTCTCAGGAGTAACGTGGATAACCCACCATTCTGAAGCAAAGTAGGAGTTCCGGGTCCAGTTTAATTAAAAAAAAAAAAAAAAGATAAATAAATAATAACAACAACAACAACAAAACCCTAGTGGGTGGTAAGTCATTTGCATACCATTCGGTAACCAGCAGCAAGAGTGAAAGTAGAGTCTTGCCAGGAAAAGACCGGACCTGAACAGAACAGTAGGCACATGCATATCCTGTGCTTTAATACAGAAGCATTGAATTTATGAGTCCTCAGAGGCCTTTTAAAAGCTGGAACAAGAATCCAGAGCTGGTAGCCTTCAGAGGACACTGTGCAGAGAACAAAGCCCGGATGACATCAAATCGAGGGATCCCACCTCCCCTGAGGGGTGTAATAAATCCCAGAGAGCCACCCACGGTATCGAATGTATTTCTTTGGGCACATGCTTAAATATCTTCATTCTCAAGGCCTCACAATGACTGCCTAAAGCGCCTTCATTAAAAAAGGAGGTAAGTACATTTCTGTCAGGCTCACAGACTGGTCGCCTGCAGCCCACAGTACTGAGAGTAAGGAGTCCACACAGCACGGGATGTTTGATGAGTAACTCAGCAGCAAACTGAACCTCGTGGCCGGAGCCTGCTGGTGTGCACGCCCCGTCGTACGGAGAGACAGATGGAGGTGATGAGTTGGGGATGGCTTCCAGTGCAGATGGGGTGCCGGAAAGGTGGCTTGTTAATAACACTGCTGCTCCGAGCAAGTTCTTGTCAGCAGTCAAAGTTTCAGGATCGCGGACTTGCGGCTTCTTGAAAATTGCCGCAGGACTGACATAATTCCGAGTGTAATTCCTGGTGTCGTTCCAATAAAAAATAAGAAAAGTCTTATAACACTCCAAAGGGCCGTGGCGAGGCCAGTGGTTACTGACTACTGCTGCAATTTACATCCTCTAGCCTCGTAGTATTCCTACTGTTCAAGAATGAGATTTTTAGAGCTCATATTCACATTAACCAGACCGTGTTTTCTTGACTTTTTGGTAAAAGCAAACAACTGACCCCAAAGCATTCTCTTTTTTGAGATCTTTTTCTAAAAAGCGTTCCAATGCATGCTGCGAAGAAATTTTTGATGTGAGAACAACCAAGCATGAGGCTTGTTGTAGGAGGAGCTCGTTTTTCAGACAAGATATTGGGCCAGAGTACCGAAATGTCTGCACAGGGGCAAGCGATCTTTATTAAAAATATGATTAATGCAAAACCAAATAGGAAGATTAATTTGAGCATTGTTGGAATTTGACAATGTAATTACACACAATGTAATTACCTTTTTTCCCTCACACTGTCACAGATTACTCATACAAAATGAAGATATTCTTTTCTTTTCAAAAAATAAAGATCATAATAAACACTCTAAATGTCTTTCTAGAACAAGCAATGATGAATAAATGTCTTACTAAGACATTTCTTACTGAGAAAGATCAGAATTGACAATGACTGTGATAATGATTCACAACTACTTTATTGATCCTACAAAATGGACAAAGCTTAGAGTTTCTAGAATCGTTCAAAATGGAGCTGGCTCTTGTCAAAAATTAGATGTTGGTGTGGTGCCTGGGTGGCTCAGTCAGTTAACCATCTGACTCTTAATTTCAGCTCAGGTCATGACTTCACAGTTGGTGGGATCAAGCCCCACATCGGGCTCTGGGCTGACAGTGTAGTCTGCTTTGGATTCTCTCTCTCCGTCTCTCTGCCCCTTCCCTATTCACACTCTCTCACTCTCTAAATAAATAAATAAATAAATAAATAAATAAATAAATGGTGGTACTTATGTATGGATAAATTGTTAAATGTATTTTATAGTTTCCCTTTTCCTGCCACCTGTGCCCCTCTTACTGCTATCATGGACTCTAACAAATGGATAGTGCTCACAGAATTATAGTTAGAGGTCCACTTATATCCCCCCAAAATAGGAAAATCTTAGTTTTTCAATGCTTGAGACTATGTGAAAAAAATGATAAACCCTTGTATTTTTGGTGTGGGGTTCATATAGATTAGCCACACGTTGGCATATAAATGTTAGCTTCAGTAGATTCAGTAAAATATGGCTTCTGCCTAAAGCTGGAGAAGACAGACATTTGCCTGATTTGGTTACTATAAACACATCTCATGTCCTACCTGCTTTGTCCTCTATTAAAATTAATAAACATTGATTCCAGATGGGTTCTAGATTCTGAGTTCCAATCCCTCATCCACTGCATGGTACATGTATGACCTCGAATGTGCTTTTTAAACTTTAGGAGTTTCAGTAATCTTCTGTTTAAAATGTCTTGGGATCATTGGAAGGGTAAAGTGAGATAATGGATATTACATATCTTCGATATCTGTAAAGTGCTATGTATATATAGATTGCTTATTACCATTAATATCAAGATTTAGGGTTAAGGCGCCTGCCCTTAAAAGAGGCTATTATGTGCATAAATTTACATGATGATAGTAATGCTTTATCCCATTAGTATCAATGGGGGTGCTCATTAGAATCTGTAGGAATGGTTAAATTCAATTAAGCTAATGTTGGCTGTATACTTCTTATGTAATTATAGGTATCATAGTAGACAATGCTAATATATAATATATGGATGGTATTTAATCCCTTACTAGTACCATTATCCCCATTTTACAGATGAAAATACCAATTTTCTGACAGTCTTAGTATTTGCTTAACTAGTAGATTTTAACAGAAAATGTCTACAGCCAGAGGTACCATCAGAAAGAAACAATATTATCCTGGCTACCTAAAATCAGGCTACATGGTCTGACGAATACAAGACTCTCAAGGTGACAATGGAACTACATATTTTAAAATTATTTGTTTCCTGTTTTACAGACACAGGACATAAGAGACAAGCATTGCTTCCATCCCTGAATCTCTTTAAAAATTGATGCTGGTACACAAAACCACCTACTATGAACTAGTTAGGCTCACTAGAGGGGGAAAAAAAACTCTACAAACTTGTGGTCATACTCCAGGCTAGATATTTGTTCAGAGTGACTGCGGCTGACTAGTCTGTGGGGTCTATGTGGTGTGCTTCAGAACCACGGGGCTAGCCATCCAATTAAAAACAAAAAAACAAACAAACAAACAAACAAGAAGAAACAAAGAACTTAAGTAAACGTAACCTACTAGGGCATTTTATCAAGCTGTAAGACAAATAGACTTCTTTTGTAAGAGAAAAAACGTTGACATATTTTTCTTTTCCACTTAATCTTTGATTGCCTTTCAGGTGGTGGGGGAAGGGTTGAAGTTGGAAGTGAGAGCAAAGTGATGAAGGGAGGCAGCCGGAGTCTGTCTCTCAAATATTACTGCTAATCTGCTGCCTGCTGCCGGCCCCACTACTCAGCACACTCCTCGGGGCTGAGCAAGTATTATGTAGAGCAGGAAAGGAAGGGAAAGGAGAAGAAAAAAAGAGAGAGAAGAAACCCATGTCACGGGTGGGGAAAAAGGGAGTGGCGAAATCTTGTTGGTAGCAGAATTTTCCATGTACTCCAAAAAATCCCTGAATTAATCGTATTTCAGTTTAGTGTCGATTTCCTTTGCTGTGTGCATGTATTTACCCGTCTATCTAGTTAGGCAGCTATCTATTTTCCAACTGACTGTGTATTTATAAATTATAAGTGAATTCTTATCCAGATCATTTGGGCTTATTCTTTTTTATTCATATTTAAATATTTTATCCCAAACTTGCTAGATATATATACATAAGGAAACACACACACTGACATATACTCTCGATGGTAAATGAAATCAGATAAATCTGTTTATAAGTAGGTATCGATCTGCTGATCTCTGCAGCATTGCCACTTCATACAGTAGAGCCCAATGATCTATTTTGCTTCTGGATTTTTCGTTTAGCTGAAAGATGACTAAAATAATGCGTTGCTAGAAAGTAGCCTGTTAGATCTTTACCCTTAGGACACTGGAGAATAGGAGACAAACAGGTAGGTGAACGAGAATCACATTCTTATTTGGTCACAGGATGCTCATTCCCAGTTAATCTGCAAGACTCTTTTCTGGGGTAAATCATCAGAAAAGACTCTTCACTCTGGAGGAACAGCCAGCAGGTAATACACAAGTCAGTAAGCTGCCGGCTTGTTGACAGCCAGTGTGGTGGATTTCATACTCTATGGGGATGTCAGCTTCCAGGGAGTTCAAACAGAAGCTCTAGTGAAGGCAGACTCCAAGATAGTAATTTTGCCTGTCAGGAATGCTATGCCAGACGGATTTAGCAGTGGCCTGACATGTCCAGACTTTAAAGAAGATTTCGAAAGGACAAGAAAATCACTCAAGATTCCTTTTCCAGCCATTCCCAGCAATTCCCACCCCTCAGAAACCACAGCCTTAAAATCAAGGTCTTAGTGGGAGAACAAAGGGTCACAAGAAGAGAAATTTCCATGTGGTAGGGGCGTCCTTTATACCCAATGCTTTACTCACTTCAAGTTAGCCGTCTTCATTTTGATCCAGAATCCCTCTTCTCCTCTGAACGCTTCTTCGTATGGCAAGCAAAACCACTCTCGCCAAAGCTCATGATACATTCCACTGTGAATTTTTTTTTTTTTTTATAATGCACAGATTTCTAGAAACTGCTTTTCTCTAAGGGCTGGAAGTGGGCAAGTCGTCTTAATGAGAAGAAAATGGAGATTTGCCCTGTACAAAAACCTATTTTCGCCTCACAAATACACAAAATATTCTTACTTTCTCTCAGTGCCCTGATTTTATTAAGACAGACAGACAGACACACAGGAGGTATTTAAAGTGTTTAAGTATAAAAAGCAGTTATTAATCAAAATGTGGTAAAGCACCTCACATCCCAAGAGTTAATGTCTTGAAACCTTTACTTTACAATGATTAGCAAATAATACCTCTATAAACAGGATTAAATTGGATTTTTTTCCTCATAAAGAGAAATTGTCATGTGGATGGAGACTGAGTAGCGATTATCCTAGACTTCTTAAGTAGAGTAGCTGCCTTAATCAAATCAACCAAGTTCTGTGAATATGATCCATCTACTTGAACATGGAGATCATTTTCTAATATAGAAACTGCAATATAATAAAAATACCTGAAGCTATTATAAGGCATTGACAATACATTTATATTTTTTCTGTTTCAGTGTCAGAGAACAATAAATACGTAGAAGATAGGTGATAGATGAATAGATATGATATAGAATAGAATAATAATAGAATAATGAACAGAATGATATACATATAGACATAACTAGACATAGTGATGAATATTCCTCACATTTTACTTTCATGTGCCATTAGTGTATAAAGATTCTATACTTGACTCTGGAACCAGCAAAAGTGTTCTTAACTCAGCAGCCCTCAACACCACCAGCACCCCATCCTGACCTTTGAACTACCCACTCTGGCCTTCCTAATAAGGCATCAGCGACATCATCTATTTTCATTGTAATCCGGCCTTGTTTAGAATCTGGACCCCCTGGAGCATAATGTTTTTTTTTATTAGGGAGCTTTAGGGACATAGGGCAAAAATACCATGTTTCTCCAGAAATTTCATCAAGTAGCCCAACTTCCAGGAAGAAGTACTCTGATCTGGATCTGAACAACCAACTCCTAAAATGTTCTCTGTGTTGAGCACTATCTTTGCATTACTCACTATCAATATTTTATTCATGTATTTATTTTTTAATGATGATTCCATTGTTCTTTGGTTGTATGGAGTCCTTCATACCTAGTAAACTCCCACAGGTGAGAGAATATGTTGATCTAACCCCATCTCACCCCTTTCCATCTTTCAATTTTGTGTTTAAGGAATGAGCAACTTAATAAATACTATTATTTATGAGTTTAATAAAATTGCTTACTGTGGTTTCTGAGCACAGCACATTCTCCTATCTCAGGTAAGCACCAATACTGGCAACTCTATTTTTAATTGATTATTTTTTCCTATTTTGAATAGCAACCTAAATAAACCCTTCCATAAATAAAATGCTTAGCAAAATGCTTACTAATAGCAAAGGCCCAATATACATTCGTTAGCCTTTTGAGGTAGTATGCAGGGTGGTGAGTTCATGGGCTTCGGGTTCTGTCTTTCCTACATGAAAAGCCTCACTACATAATTCTTTGCCATTTGAGCTTAGACAAGTCACTTAATCTGTCTACAGTTAATATTACATTCTTCTTAGCCTTTGCCATGAACTAATTCATATGAAGCACTTAGTACAGCACTTGTCAGATGACACAGACTTTAAACAAAATACTATCTTGGGGCATCTGGGTGGTTCAGTCGGTTCAACATCCAACTCCTGATTTGGGATCAGGTCATGATCTCATGGTTCGTGGGTTCGAGCTCTGTGTCTGGCTCTGAGTTAAGGCGTGGAGCCTGCTTGGGATTCTCTCTCCCCCACTCTTCTGCCTCTCCCGTGCTCAAGCTCTAAATCTCTCTTGCTTTTCAAATAAATAAATAAATAAATAAATAAATAAATAAATAAATATTTTAAAAACACTCTCTTTCCAATAGCTTTAGTCAGGTCACCTGACATTGACTTTCCCTCTGGGGACACCAGAACTTTTTTTCTGTTATAACTTAGGGTCTTTACTCTCCTTGTGCCTCTGGGCCCATCCTTTCCTATTGTTCTGCACACACTTCTCTTTCTCCCTTGGATCCTTAAATGCAGTCATTCTCTAAGTTTCTGGCCTCACAACATTTTTCCTTTCACAATACATTCTAGACTTGAGACCACTGACTCTCAAAGGTTGTATTTCTCTCTTGTCACCTCCATGCATGACCTGGCTTCATGAATCTCAGAGTAAAAAAAAAAAAAAAAAAAAAAGCCATCAGGCCAATGTGCCTTTATCTGCCCACCACCAAATCTCTAAGCCCAGCTGCCTCGGCCCTGTCCTCACTGTACCTCTTCTTTAGAACATAGGTGTGTATCCTTCCCACAAAAACAAAGACCAATTCCTCCACTTTTAGCTCAGATCTCGTCAGTTCCAGCCCTCTCAGGGACCTTGTTCCATCTGTTTCCATGTCTTTTCATGCATAATCTCTCTTTTTCTACTAAAGTTCTTCCTTGGCATTCAAATATATTTAATAGTTCTCATATTTAAAACAAAAAAAAAACAATAAGCCTTTCCTTTTCCTCACACGTCTTTCAAGCTCCTGCTTCAATTATTTTCTTTTTTTTAAGTTTATTTATTTTTGAGAGAGAGAGAGAGAAAAAACACTTGTAGGGGAAGAGCAGAGAGAAGGAGACAGAGGATCTGAAGCAGGCTCTACACTGATAGCAGAGAGCCTGATGCAGGGCTCAAACTCACAGACCTTGAGATCATGACCTGAGCTGAAATCAGGTACTTCACTGACTGAGCTGCCCCAAGCGCCCTAATTCTTTTCTCTCCTTTACAGTGGAGCTCCGGAGAGCATTGCCTATCTGCACATCTCCACTTTCTCATCTACTCTTTACTCTTCAATGTGGTCCGATCTGACTAGACCCACTGTATCAAAACTGTTTTCATTAAGGTCACCTCTGATATCCATGATATTATATCTAGTGGACATTGTTCTGTGCTCATCTTTCTTGACGTTCTAGACACACAAAATACCTGTCTACTTAGCTAGCCTTCCATGACACCAGACTCTTGGTTTACCTCATTTTCTTCTACATAATTCTAAGTCTTCTTGGACCAGTAGTGTCTTGTCATCTACCCTAGCTCTAACCATTGATGTTCTTCAAGTCTTGGTTCATATACCCCTTCTCTTCTCAGCCTTGCATCATGCCATAGACATCTGACAAATCGGCATGTCTTTAAACATCATCTGCATACTATATATTTGCAAATACATATCTGCATAACTTCCCACATGCTGTGTTCTGAGCTCCAGAAACATGATCAGCTACATGCATATTGTCTCCCATTAGAATTATTACAGGGACCTTGAACTCATGTTTGAAAAAAACTGAGCTGCAACTATTCTTAAACTCTTGTTCCCAGTGTGGGACAATATCCATCTGCTTAGTTGAGATTGGAAACAGTCCACTCAAGTGTCCTTCAAAGCGACCTACAAGTCACCTTTTGTATCTATTTCTTTCTCACTTCCCATCGAGGATTCATCATCATATCTTTCAACTCTGCCTCCTTGTCTCTTTTCCTCCACTACCACCACGGAAATTGAATCCCTATCAACTGCTGCTGGTATTATTGGTGTAACCTCCTAATTAAACCATGTCCTTTTTGGGGGAGTCTGGGTGGCCCAATCGGTTGAGCATCCAACTCTTGATTTCAGTTCAGGTTATGGTCCCAGTGTTATGGGATCGAGACAGGCTTCGATGGAGCTTGAGATTCTCTCTTTCTCTCCCCATCCCTCACACCTACACACACTATCTCTCCAAAATAAAAAGAAAATAATAATAAAATAAAAAAATAAGCCATGTCCTTGTTTAAGCCTGATCATCTGCCCTACTTCTTAGAAGCCACAATAAAACACAGATCTTCCCATGCCACTTCTCTGCTTAAAATCAATAATTTGCCAACAATTTATTTTAGAAAATAAATTCTAAAATCCTTAACAGAGCCTAAAATGTCTTGTGTGATCTGGTTTCTGACTCCTTTTACAAATTTTTTCTCAGAATTTGTCTTTGATTCTCTAAACTTCAGCCACTCTCATCTTTGCTGAGTTCCATATACTCACAACTCTTTCTAACATCAGCATTTCCATACATGCTGTTCCCTCTGACTGAACATCCAGGATTATTAATTCAGGGAATTCCTTCTTATTCTTCTGGTTTCTGCTCAAATTAAACATCTTCAGAAAAATCTTTTCAATTTCCCACAGTTAAAGTTAGATCGCTATTTGAAGGCCCAGTTCTACCATTCACTTTTCTTCATGGAATCAATAACCATTTAAATTATCTATCGATTTATATGACAATGTCTATCTTCCATGGTGAGCTCCATGAAGGTAGAGACCATGTTTACTTGTTCGACACTGTACCTCTAATACAGAATTAGGCAGATGATGGGTACTCAATACATTTCAGATGAGTGACTGTCAACTTCTGTAAACTTTGTCCAGCCTTGATCCCTCTCCTGGGCATCAGACTTCCATTTCCAAATTCCATATCCATAGAAATGAACTACTTAGCATATTATACTTAGCATATTAGCAACCAAACATTATATCAAACCCCCTTCTATACTCCTATGCCCCATGCAGTCCTTATCTTTGTTACTGGAATTCACCACTTTCTTCCATTTTAAGACCTTGAAGTTGTCTTCGTCTCCTCCTTTTCTTTCACTCCCGAGGTCCAGTTGATTGCCCAAATTAGTTACTTCTTCATCTGTGTTTTTTCTTAAATGTATCCTTTTATTTTTATTTCCCCCACTAACTTCTTATTCAGGTCTTCATCATAATCCTCCTGGACTCCCTGAATGTTTTTCCTGCCTCCAACATTTCACTTACTCACAACATCCTCTACATTGGATATTGAGAGCATAAATAGAAGTTAGAAGCATAGACTATGAAGCCGTTAAGTCTGGACAAAAACCTGGCTTTGTTCCTTCTTAGCTATTTGGCTATTATCAAACTGCTTAAGCTCCATGTGCCTCATTGTAAAAGGAGGATGATAATGATAACTACATATAAACCTATGGTGAGGGGTAAATGAGTTTATATACACTACACATATAGAACAGTGCTTGGCACATGCTAAGCACCCAGTAAATGTTAACTACTGTTGTTATGCTGTTAACATTTGTCTCCTAAATATCCAGACTAAATTATATCACTCCCCATCCATGCCTCCCCATTGCCAAAAAAAACAAAAAACAAAAACAAAAACGAAAAACAAAAAAAACCCCTGAGACTACTATTTAAAATGCTCAAAAATCTATCTAGACTCAACCTATCTTTATCACTACCTGGTTCAATCTTCCTCAACTCCTAACCTCCAAACATACCAATTTAACTTAGTGTTCCCAAATACAGCATGCATTCATCCCACCATGCCTTTGATTATGCTCTCCTTTCAACCTGGAATGCCTACTCCACAGCTTAAATACGTGAGAATTCAAAGCCAAGATGATTTTCATGAGTCCATCCTTGAGTCTCTGAGTCAGAGTTAATCACTCTTGCGTGTGTCTCCCCTGGCACTCGGGCCTCTATTTAGCACTTACTTTAGCTTTCCATATTGTATAGTAATTGCATACATTTCTGCTTCCTTGCCCTACTCACTTACCAACCACGCCTAAAGATGCAATTGGCTTGAAAGATCCATGACAGTAGCAGCCAAGTCTTAACTACTTTTGTATTTCACACAATACCTAGCACTGCTTATCAGGCAAACTGACAGCCCATAGCAAACACTTAGGAGTTATTTGTTTCCTCTCGTTGGAGAAGAATTGAGTAGTTTAAGGTTTTGACAAAAATGAGACACGTTTCCTTTTCAGAAACACTACCTAGATGGCGCAATGATAGAACGGCAATTATGATTGATAGTATCGACAGCTACTTAATCGTATCTTGTATAAGTGACAAAAAAAAGTTATTTTAAACGCTAGGTTTATAGAGATTGTTATTTTCTATTTAAGAAAATTATCTTACTTTATGAATATTGAGGTTATCAGTAAACTATTCCCCTGTAATAAAAACCGGGAATGTGATAGCAATCATTTAAGTATTTTCTCTATTACGGGTTGACAAATATAGCAATCTGAAGGCATTTTTTCCCCAAAATAAAAAAGAATACTTTGCTTACTTCCTTACGTAATCATTCTGCTAACCAAAATGTAGAACAGTGAAAGATTTCAATGTCTCTTTTTATAGTCAAATAAATTCATATTAACCTGAGGAAATGCAATACCTTCAGGGGGTAGTAATGGAATCCTGAGCAAAAGCACAAAATTGCCTAGAAATGTAGTGTCGCTTCACTAGAAGTTTTTGTTTCCCTTCTGAACTGCAATGTGGCCTCTTGATGGAACAGGATTCTTCATCTTTTTGGCAGCCTCTTTGGCCAAACTTGGATCTAAGCATCCAGTGCTTCTTTACAACAGTTCTGCAAGGCCAGGAAAGAAAATTGGGCTGACCGCTACACCTATTCCAAGACCTGGGATGCTTGATTTTTAGGCCCAATATCAGTCTAGTCAGGGTATCTCCTGGCTGGGCTCTCATCTCATTATTTTTTCAATTCATATTGGATTCACTGTTAAGCTATTTTCAGTCATGCACATTGACCTAGATTCTCCCACTGTGTAAGCTACTCCCCAGGAGTATGCTACATACTTGAGGAAACTGCATTAACGCTTTCACGTATGGTATGATAACCGGTTTTCTGGTGGCTGAAAAGAGCTACCTCCCAGGATATTAAATGATACCTTCATACGCTAAAGAGGATTTACACAACTCTTCTTCTAAGTATCTGCTGTGCAAACCAGGGGAAACCCAGAAACTAGGAGAACTTGGCTCACTAAATAGAAGGAAAGTAAATATTTAGATAATAGATTTTTAAAAATCTTCTAATAGAAATCATAGTGCACAATTATCAGCTATATCCTTATTACCCAATACCAAGGTTGCCATGAAATCCAAGTCCTATTTTGAGGCTCATAAATGATAACTTCCCTTTGAAGCCTCCCCCTCCCAGTCTCTTCCCCCATCAAACTCTAAGAGCTTCTAAGATCCCTTAGAGGCGGTTCTCTACTTTCTCCCAATTGAGCCATAAATAGAGTTATGTATTCATCTTTTTAACCACATTATTATTAGTAGAGAAGCCTAACTGAGACTAACTTTAGCAAGGGTAGTCCATTGTTGGCTCTCATAATGAAAAAAATATCCAGGGATAGATACATGAAGAACAGATCCACAAAATGAAACGGTACCACTCAGTTCATTCAGTCTCCAGTGTTTCCCTCCTCCCATCTCTCCACCTCTCAGAGTTTCTTTCTTCTGCCATTGGCTTCATTGTCTGGTGAGTTCTTTCTTCAGAATAGTGGTCCTTGGACAGCTTGGCATCCTAGCTTAGCAAATCAGCAGAAGTATGATGTTCCAGTAAAAGTCCCAGTGATGAAGCTCAGTGCACTGGCTTGGGTCTTTTTTATCTTCAGTGCATTCAGCGCACCCAGTCAGTGCATCTTCCACAGTAGGTAAATTAAAAAAGAGTGAAGCATAGTGGTTAGGAACATGCACTCACGAGCCATCATGCCTGGGTAAACACCTGCTCTGCCCCTTCCTGACTGTGTGACTCCTGGCTATCCCTGAATAGATAACAGTGGCCAGGAGGTCAAATGACCTGGCCTGCATTGTGTCCCCACCTCTGAGCAGGCATGAGTGGAAGCTCCAGCTGGTTTGAGATCAGTGAAGAAAAAAAAAAAAAATCAAGAAGGTGTTATAAGAAAATTAAGTGGGCATAAATAACAGATGTCTATTAAATTCTTATGTGAAAAGTAACCTACATGCATCTTACAGGTAAATCCAAGATGAAGGCTAACACTGTAGGTACCCACATCGTAGCTTCCTTACGCTGCACTGCTATCGTTTGTTTATAAGTCTGTCTCTCTAAGTGAACCCTGAGCCTCTCAAGGTCGGGCTCTCCCTCCTGAGGCCAGGAGTACCTGGTGTGTGAATTTAGTAAACGTTGGCCGGATAAGGGGGAAACTCGAACTCTAAGCAAAATATTTCCAACAACCCATTTGGAAATATGTCGGCACATTTCATTTTCCTCCCAAGAAAATACATGGCTATCGTTACTTGGAAGGAGACTAAAGAATTCAGTAGGATTTAATGACCTATTGTTTAAAAACAGAACTGATTGATACCACTATCTTTGAGGTTTACTGCCCATTATAGTACTTGAAAAAATACTGGTCAGGGGACCATGGAGATGAATTACAACTTGAATTAAAGCTAAGGTTGTTGATGGCTCAAATTTATTACCATCAAAAAAGTAAAAAGCTGTTTACTTGCTTCTTTGAAATATGCCAGTGGGTTTAACTCCGTCTCTAAGCTAAAATTTGTTCTCTCTTCATTAGAATCTCTTCTAGGCAGGGCTGGAGGTGTACGCGGAGATCCGCAGAGACTTGCGCTTTCCGTTTTTGTGGCATCCAATTTTTATGACTCCAAAATAAATTCGCTGTCCAGGATTACCAATTTATCTTATGGCTTAACTTCTTTTTAAAACTGACCAAACAGAAGTTTCAATAAATATCTGGCTTGGAAACAGGCAGGACAGGAGCAAAATGCTCTCTTATGGTTGGTGTAGAAACTCTCCCAGCCTTGAAGAGGTTATTTGCTAAATGTCTAAAAGAGTTAATGATCTTCCAAAAGGGAATAAAGATCAAGCCTAGTGTCCTCTGAGCAGCACTAATGGCCCAGAGCACTAAATCTTCTACTCCTCTGTAAGTGATTTCGGTGTCTTTCTTTCCCTATTGAAAGCAAAATCCTACCCCTTTATAAGGGACAAAGGATGAAACTTCTTTTACATTGCATTAAAACCAGATGCTGCCCAGGAAATTCAGCGTTAGCAGGCAGTAAATTACACTTTTAATCTGCTTGTTGTTTCTGGGGATTGCCACAAACATATTACAGTATGTGGTACCACTTAGGGGCTGGGCAACCCATCCCTGCCGTTTGGAAAGCGTGTGTCGTGTTAATGATGGACTTCGGTGTTAACTCGATCCCCACCCCCCAAGCTGGTTTCGATCATAACGCATCATTTTGTAAGCATGAATAATAAGAACTTTAGGGCAAACTAATTTAGATTCCACCCCGCCCTCCATTTTGCGAGGCAAAATTAAAGAGATTTTTTTTTTTTAGCCTAACCCCCACTGCCCATTAAAGTTGTGTATATAAATAAGCCAGGTTATCTTTTTCCTTGGGAGAGATGCTGTTTTATCTAACGGTCGCTTTCCTAGGAGCTCAATACTCCACCACTCTAAATTAGGACACTTTATCTTAAGGCTTCATAATCTTACGAGACTATAATTGGAAAGTTTATAAAAAAAAAAAATCCTGCTTTGTAAGCTTGGCAGCTGAGATAGAAGGAGGGAATGAGAAGGGCTAGCACAGAATTACACCATCACTGCTAGCCTGACTCCGCTTGACACAGCCGTTTAATATTTTGACAAGACAAAATATAAAGCAGCATTTTATTCTGTAGAGACTTCACTAGACACAAGCATGGAAGTGCTTGTGATCAATAAAGTTTGTGGTGGAGAGTGATTTATTTACAGCAGGGTATTATGTAGAGAAAGAGCTGTGATATTTCCACAGGCTTTGACGGCATAATGGGCCCCTCTCAATCCTTACATGGAAGGGTTAGATTGTCATGGCTGCTCAGGCAGTATTCAAAACGTTATCTGATCAGCCTTAAAGACTTCAGAACGAGACAGATGATTAGTTACCCTAAACGATCCTCATCATGCAGAAATTGATGATTTAATATAGTCAATGACAGACGATTCCATTTGTACTAGATAAAGTGTCTGCGGTTTGTATCAATCATAATAGAGTTATTATTGAGCATAAAAGAAAAGCATGTTTAATATCATTAATTCCAGATATGTCGCTTTCCACATCTGGCATTCATCCATAGACCAGAACCACTCCAGGCTATCATTTCTGCCTCTGTGCTGGCGACTCCAGTGTTTTTTGTAATTTCAAAATGTTTTTCAGCACCTCCAGCTAGGCGCAATAACAGTTTACAGATTACCTATGTCATCACATTTTGACAAACTTCTCAATCTGATGTGACCTTCATCTTTAGCCATCTGCTTGCCTTTGTTTCTGCTCTTTTCCGATAAACCTCCGCAGCTTAAAGCTGCAGTAGTTGTTCCATAGAATGTACTTCTAGGTCAACATTTCACCTGTGTAAATCCAGAAACACAGACTGCAGTGTACGGATGGTGACCTGGGTTCAGGTCCCCGGGTGCCCGACCCTCCCTCACCTCCTTAGTTATATTTTTCATCATTCACGTCAAATTCATTTTGATTGTACGGAGGGGAAAGCACACAACCAGAAAAAAGGAAGCCCGAGTGGGAGTTGGGGTGAGGGGAGTAGGAGAAAAGAATAATCAGTGAAACTGAGAAAGTTGGAAAAGGTAGGAAAAAAGTCATCTCCGCCATCTGCCTTCTCTGCACACGTTCTAACAATGGGAAAGGTGAACACACGATGAGGGAAGAGACAAAAACTTTCTGGGGAACATTATGGCTACCTAACATAAATGCTGTGTCTTTTTTTTTCATTTCAAATACACTAGCTTCCAAGTGACATGTTGAAACAACAACAAAAAGGCCTGTCTTCAAATACGGCACATCCATTTTCTAAGGAGGAAAAATCTCTGTAAAAACAAAGACGAAAATCTCTCTGACTTAAATTACTTCTGCTATGGTACTCTCGATTGTAAAAACAAAAACAAAAACAAAAAAACAAGCAAACAAACACTGCTGGGGGTTGCTTTTTTTCTTTTTTGTAATAAGAACTGACTTGGAGGTCACTTTTCATGTGTGCATTTAACAGACGTGAGCACCTACTATGTGTCAGACACCGTTAGGCGCTAGGAAACTCTCAGTGAACAAAAGAGACAAAAATCTATTGTTGATTACTACCAGAGATCGCGAGAAGTTAGATGGTTACAAGCAGAACATTTTTAAAACTTAAGGACAGGATCAAAATAGCCGCAGGGAGGATAAATGACGATCAGGATCTCCATCTATCTTGGGAGGCATTAGGTGTCAGGCGTAGGTACACCGGGAAGCAGAAAGCGTCATCACTTCTAGATACGTTCGGTCCAGCTAAATGCTTATCTACACTAACACACTCATTTATCTCATTTGGTTTGGTGGGGTAGAGTAAAAAGAGTCACACTGCTGCAGAGGCAAAAGGTAAGTTTTCAAGTTTAGCTCCCATCGCCTCATGTCGCCTTCATCATCACTGTCTCAACATGACTGGCTTTCTAAGGCAAATCCAACATCTTCTACACATGTGATCACCCCTTGTTAACTACCGAAGCAACTAACGAATCACGTAAGTAAACATATAGGTTTTCAATTCTGTTGTTGAAAACTACTGATGATGTTTAAGGTATAAATATTCAATCATTCAAGGGAATAACTTCACAGATGAGCCAAGTCAGATTTAAGTAACCATATCTAACGAGGGGCCCTCTGTAATAGTAAAACCCTCAGATTTTTAGTGTTCCAGGCCTGGCTGTAATATTTCCTGTCTATGTGACCACCTCACTAAACCTCAGGTTTCTTGTTTTCAAAGTAAGAGAAAACATGTCTTGCCTGTTGCACAGGGTTACATTAGGAATGATTTCTTAAGGTATTTTGGAACAAGAAATACCCGAGCTATGCTCTAGTCAAATTCCTCTGTTTCATTAAAAAAAAAAAAAGTAGCCCAGAAAACTTAAGAGACTTACTCAAGGTCAGTCTGCTTAATAGCAGAACTGGGATTAGGTCACTGTGTTCAATTTCTTGTCCAGTGATCTTTCTTCTCCTCCATGAGATAATGCAGTAAAAATGCTTTGAAAACTATGGCATGCATAAAGAATATGGTATTATAATGATGGAGCAAAATGATGTGCTCTTTCTACATCTGAGTTTTCCTATTTCTCAAAAAAAAGAAAGAAAGAAAGAACATTCCTGATCATCTTACAATGATTTCTACCATGAATTAAAAGGAAATTGTGCAAGAAACATTCAATTTGTGATAGCAATGATTTCACACTTTGTATAAAATTTTCTATGCAGATAAGATTAATGAATGTGCATTGACAGTTATCATAGTTACAGATTATGCCAAGTTTGACACTTTAGTTCCTAACCTAATAATTTGTTTGTCCAACTGTCATTATCAATATATCGGCTGAGCCTTATAAAATAATAAATCGTGTGCTGTGTTTTATTTTATTCCCATGACTAAAATTAGGTTTTTAATATCTTTTTGATGATCTAATACTCTCAAAGCAGACAGTAGACACCAGTAAACAAATACACTATTATTTGAGAAAGACTTTCTGTTCATTGATGGGTTTAGCCTTGACACTAAAATGTATATAGAAAAAGTGTCAGTCAACTTTTGACATGCAAAATGTTTGTGTCAGACTCACACAGAGCAGGTTCAGCAAGCAAGTGACCATAAAGTCACCTAATGCTAAAAATCAAAAGCCTTCTGAATCAGAGTCTAAGAAGAGAATTCTTTGGTTCTGTTTCAAACTTATTATTGATTTTCCTTTAACCATTAATCTATTCATGTTGTCCTCAATGTATTTTAAATGGCCACGCCTATTTGTCTCCCCCAAATCTTCTGTGTTTACAATACTATTTGCCTGAGATTTTACCTGTATAACTGTAGATTCATAATCAGAAGGAAAAAAAATGGAATCTATATGGTAAAATAGTGGCTGTGGTCTTCTATTTCAGTTCACAGATCCAAAAGGCTCAGTACTGTCCATTATTAACTGGGCCAGCAGGCATAGAAATTTAACTTAGAACTAAAATTATGCAAGAAGTCATTGTGATATAGGGGTGCCTGGGTGGCTCAGTCAGTTAAGTGACCGACTTCAACTCAGGTCATGATCTCACCACTTGTGAGTTCGAGCCCCACAGTTAGGTTCTGTGCTGACAGCTGAGTCTGGAGCCTGTTTTGGATTCTGTGTTGCCTTCTCTCTCCGCCCCTCCCCCCCTTGCACTCTGTCTCTCTGTCTCAAAAATAAATAAACATTAACAAAAATTAAAAAAAAAAAAAAAAGAAGTCACTGTGATGTAAAAGGAGGAAAATGTAAAAGGTTTTCTAATCAGTTTTCCACTTCAGAACAACAATCATTATAAATAGCAAATAATGTTTCACATAGGTAAATGAAGAATGCTACTTTGGATAACGTTTCTCATTTCTCTTGTAGAAACAGAAAGGCTATTCTAAAGTGTTTTAAGTTTCTCATCTGTAGTTACAAGCTAGCAGGAAACTTGAAGCTTTAATCTTTTTTTTATTTTTTTTTTATTTTTTTTAAAATTTTTTTTGAAGCTTTAATCTTTAGAAATTTATCCTGGCACATACGATTTTAAAAATCAGGACTGATTCTCTCATGCACTCTTGGTGGGAATGTAAATTGGAGCCACCACTGTGGAAAACAATGGAGGTTTCTCAAAAAACTAAAAAAGAGAACTATTATACAACCCAGTAATTCCACTACTGGGTATTTACCAGAACAAACACTAATTAGTTCAAAAACGCTAATCTGAAAAGATACATGCACCTGTATCTGTTTTGCAGCATTACTTACAATACCAATATATGGAAGCAAGCTAGGTGCCCATCTGTATATGAATGGGTAAAGAAGATATGATACATACACACAATGGAATACTACTCAGTCATAAAAAGGACGAGATCTTGCCATTTGTGACAACATGGATGGATCTAGAGGGTATTATTCTAAATGAAATAAGTCTGACAAAGACAAATACCATATGATTTCACTTATATGTGGAGTCTAAGAACAAAACAAAACAAAATAAATAACAACAAAAACATAAACAGACTCATCTAGTGAGCAAACTGTTGGTTTCCCAATTTGGGGGGGGGGAGGGGTGATGAGGGAATGAGTGAAATAGGGGAAGTGCATTAAGAGGTAGAAAGCTCCAGTCATAAAATAAATACATCACACAGATGCAAAGCACAGCGCAAGGAATATGGTCAATAATATTGTAATTGTGTGTGGAGACAGATGGCAATTATACTTAGTATGGTGAGCATTTTGTAATTGTCAAATTGCTATGTTGTACACCTGAAACTGATATAATATTGCATGTCAACTCTCTTTCGATTAAAAATTAATATAAATAAGTAAAAATTAGAGTTAATTCTAAAACTTGTTATTTTATCAGTAAATGTTTTATTGTGTAAGTTATCACTTAGAATGCTCTGTAAACATATTTCCCTCTCCTTTCTGTATCTTTGTTTGTGATATATACAGCTTCCTACTGGAATCCCTTTCCCTGTCCTCTCCTCCTATCAAAATACTGCAAATCCTTCAAGTACCAGCTTAAATCTAAATTCGATCACAAATCTCTCCATGGATGCTCCAGGAATACTTCTCTTTCATTTTTGTGAATTCCTAGAACAATTATAGTTTGCACTACACCCTCCAGGAAAATGCATCTATCCACTAAAAACATATTTCTTGTTTGGCCTTTGCCAGACACTGTATTAAGCATCCGGGTTACTAAGAGGATAACACATGAGACTGTCTCCCACCTTATCTAGTGAAAGAGGGGATAAATGCATCTACTTAACCCAGAAGAACTGTTTTCACTTATTATCTCATTTGATCTGCATGATACCTCAGTAAGGTGAAATTATTATCTCAGTATCACAGATGAGGAAACTGAGGCATTAAGAGACTGGGTTACTAACCCAAAGTCAAAGACAGAACCTCTTCCTAATCATTCTGGGTTTATATGCCTCATGTGCACAACTCCATTGATGCCCTGGATTTCTGAGAGTTGGGGAACTATTTTTTAAAGTCTTTTCCATTCTTTGACTTACTGGGGGAAAAAAAGATATATATTCACGAAAATATTTATTGACTATTTGCAGAGTGTGAGTTCAACTCAAATCTTAACAGAAACCTAGGTAGGTTTTTTCCACCTATAATATAACACAATTGAAACAATTGTCTATATTGTAAATAATGATATTAAAACCTATTTAATAGTCTATTTAGGACTCTCCTATGGCTGAAGAAAAAATTCTATAGGGAAGAAAACTGGAAAAGCAAAACATTAACAAACCTAACTTCTTTTTTCTACAATGTTGTACAAAAATATACAACCCTAAGATCATTTGAAACTTGGAAAATTTAAAAGTTCAGTCTCACAGATGCCCCATTTTACCTGTATACCAAGAGATCAGAATATTCTCAACATTTGAAGTAATGTGCATTCTAAGTATAACAATAACTTAGAGTGTGTATGTGCATTATCTTAAGGAAAACCAGGCAATCCTCAAGGGCAAAATTTCTCCTTCAGATCTCTATGTACAATCTGGACTCTCTAAATCTGTGCTTTCTCTAAATTAAAAAAAAAAAATCTCATTTAAGATCATCAAGAGAAGAGCAAATCTAAAATATGGCTCATTATCCTGCACATAATACTATATGTATATGTATTCACATACATATTGTTGGTAAGTGGAAATAAATATCAGATGCTATTTGAATATTACAATACTACTGTAGGAACCCAAGGATAAAATTCCCAAAGGAAAAGAAAAACTGTGGGAAAGGAATCTTTAGCATCACATATGTATTTGTAAAATATTTTTCTAAACCATATCACTTCATTCCCAGAAATCAAATTTTTATTCCTGTCTGGTCTCTATATATGTCAGGATTAAATATTTGTGTTTCATAGTGAAAATAAACTTTGCATCTCTAAAATATTAAAGTAAAAATTAAAATAGATGTATGTAAAATTGGAAGGATAAAGAGTATAGTATTAATTACCTGCATACTAGAAACGTCATTTAGAAAATATTTAATATCAAATTGCCTTACTTATCTCTGCCACTCAGTAGCCTATGCATCTATTTTTCCTTTATCAGGATCAACATGCGTGTGAAAGCTCTAAATGGTCAGGTGCTATGGCAGAAAATTACACACGTGCCATCCTGGTCTGTCCTCCTAAGGTATATGGATACAGTGCCTAGGGGTGAGCTTCTAGGATTCAGGCTGCCCAAATTCAACTTCTGGTTCTATAACTCATTAGCTATGTAGCCTAGCATGGATTCGTTAATTTCTCTGGACCTCAGTTCCTTGATCTTAAAATAAAGCTAAGTAATTCATGTCTTATGAGCTTGCCATAAATATCAAATGAGATAATGCATATAAAACACTTAGTACAATGCCAAGCATATAAATGATAGTCAAGAAATATTAGCTATTATTACTACTATTATTAGCTAATAAGAGCTTATCAGTCAAACCAACGCGCCATTAGAGTTTAAGCTCTTCAATACCAAGGTCATGTTATACTTAGCTTTGTGTTCTTGATACACTATTAGTGATCATGGATTGAATGACAGGCTGAATGTATGAGTGAATGAGTCAACAAAGCAAATATACTATAGTATGATGTATACGTTACATATATATCATACATACATATTACATACATATATTACATACATACATATATTACATACATATTTAAGATATGTATATATACACACATATACAAATATGTAAACTTGTGTATTGTATATATTCATACACAAGACCTATGGCCAAATTATCAATCAACTAAGTAAATTTACTCAATCCATCAATTAAGTAAAAATAATAATTAAACTAGATGGATATTTGATTGAATTGACCTACTGTTTGATTAAATTCTTAGGCTCATTCATGTGGTTCAATATGGTGGAGCCCCACTAATATTTACATAAAAAAGAAACATAAAGTCAATTGGGATAGGAGATTGTGGCATTTAAATCATAAGCAGAGCAAGGGTAAGTGTATAGAGAGAGGTTAGCAGCGTAATTAAATACCAGGGGAGCGGGAATATTGTAGAATGTGGCCAAAGCACACTTAGGCAAAAGCCTGAAGTAGAGGATGCAAAGTGTTAGAAAGTATAAACTCACTCTCCTTCATAAGAATAACATTAGTTGGGGCGCCTGGGTGGCGCAGTCGGTTAAGCGTCCGACTTCAGCCAGGTCACGATCTCGCGGTCCGTGAGTTCGAGCCCCGCGTCAGGCTCTGGGCTGATGGCTCGGAGCCTGGAGCCTGTTTCCGATTCTGTGTCTCCCTCTCTCTCTGCCCCTCCCCCGTTCATGCTCTGTCTCTCTCTGTCCCAAAAATAAATAAAAAACGTTGAAAAAAAAAATAAGAATAACATTAGAAAGGTAAACATACTGTCCTGGAAAGATTCCACCAAGCATTCTAAAACTAAGCTGAAATAAATATTGAAGTAGCCAAGCACTTGTTCCTAGAAGGGATTCCTTCTACTTTAAAGCCTATGGAAGCCATGTTATTCATTAAGGACACACATAGACATATGCACGCATGCACACGCATGTGCACACACACACACACACACACACACACACACTCATTTCTTGGTACCTAAATAAATATTTTTAAATTATTCTTATAAGTACTACAACCATATACTTCAGTATAAACAAATAACAAATATCGACCACAATGACAAATCTAACAAATAATGTTTAAAACAACCTCTGTATCTGGAATATTATGAATTAGCAACAGATAAAAGTCTATATGTTCCTAATTGCAACTCTGGCACAGATCTGATGGTAGTGAATACTACTACTCACTTATTGTATTAATTTTTCCAAGGTCAGCTATCCAAGGGTCTACCATCACAGATAATTCCACTTCTATGAATTTGTTTCTTGTCACAGTCACATCAAAGGAAAAGAAAAATGAGTTAACAGTCAGCACTTAGGGGTTGTTGAAGTGGCAGAAGGTTCAGTTCCTTCAGAACAATGGCTCTGGCTTGACGTTGTGTGATTGTAAGGTAAAATACTGTCTTCCCTGAATGAGACTTTGTCTATAGCTGAAAGGAAATAGTATGTCTATTCCTGAAAGTGAAATATAGATCTGCAATTTTATGAGAAAGCATATCATTAGTCATCAAATATAGTCTGAGTATATTTTTAAAAAATTATTTCTGTTCTGTCTTATGAAAGATATTATGGACTCTGCCTTCTACAGTTCTCTGTCTCTCTGTCTCTGCCTCTTTCTTTCTGTTTCTTTCACACACATGCACATACACACACACACACACACACTCCATACATATGCCAAAATGGTGCTCTAGTTGGCATTCTATTGTCCAAACCTTGGTGCTATTGAATCTTCAATGTGTTTGAAAGATAGATGTTACATATTTTCACATTAATGGCAAGACAATCACCAACAGTATAGTTCTTGAATGTAGCCAATCTACCACTATTGAAGTACCGCTTATCACAATACAATTCCATCAAGATGAATATGTAGAGAAAACAGGTATGACAAGACACCCAAACAACTGTTGAATAGCCAGTAGGCTGAAGTAGAAGAGGTACAAGAGATGTTCTAAGGAGTCACCTGAAAAATAAATCCAGGAGGACATCCTGTTTACCCAGGCCTTCATCGTGTGAGTGATATTTTCAAGTCAACATGGGTGAAAGAAGGACGAATAGTGAGTGTGCCTACAGGAAGGATCTGAAAAGTAACAAAGAAAGATTTCTATAATAACTCAAGGCTTCAAGTTCCATTGTGATCGACTCCACCAGAATTCTGTTCTCAGTCACTACCAGTGCCATCCTCTATGACAAAAGTTAGCAACGTATGTCATCATATTTGACCAAATTGTCATTAACCATGATCAGTTTGAGGTAAAACACTAGCAAGTGTAGCTGTAGGGAAAAAAATTAAGACAAAAACAAAATAAATTTAGAAAACCAAATAATAGGCATTGAAGAACAATTTTTTTTCAAATCGTCTGCTCACCAAATGAATAAGAACAGACCTCCATATTTTCATTTGCAATGAAACAAGTTAGGGGCGCCTAGGTGGCTCAGTCGGTTAAGTGTCCAACTCTTGATTTCGGCTCATCGTTCATGAGTTCAAGCCCCGCGTCAGGTTGTGCACTGACAGTGCGGAGCCTGCTTGGGATTCTCTCTCTCTCTCTCTCTCTCTCTCTCAAAATAAATAAATAAACTTTAAAAAAAACAATTTGGACTTCTGGCATTAATCTATCTTCTGTCAACTCAAGACTATGTCATAAACTTGAGGGAGCCAGAAAATTTTACTTCTGGCCCTACGGTGGAACTCAGTCATTCCTACTCGAACTGAGCCATTTTAGTTGTTTCTACTGTACCTATCCTTCCTTTCTTTCCTCTCTCAAAAAATTATTGTATCAACTGTCTGCCCTTCCTCATGTGTCTTAAGATGCCCACTTATGCCACAAATCATAGTCTCCTCCCATCAAACAGGAACACATATTCTTATTTATGACTCTTCACAAATGTCCCAGTACCATGATTCTGCAGATTCTGAGCATTTCCAACACTACTTTGGTTTCCCCCATGCTAAATTCCCAAAACCATGATTGAAATTTTTCCTTATTGCCTTCCCAGAACCTAGGCTTATGTCTGGCATAACTGGTATATTCAATATGTTTGTTCAACAAATGAATGGGTAATTCCTAGCATAAAATGCACTGTAACACATATTTCTAACTTAAAAAAATGTTTTGTTCTGTGTAAACTAGACTAGTTTTCTGTCTGAATCATCTAACTATACATTGACTCTACTCTTCAAATTACTCAAGTTTAAAATCATGTTAAAAGTGTGTTCACATCTTGGGGCGCCTGGGCGGCTCAGTCGGTTAAGCGACCGACTTCAGCTCAGGTCATGATCTCATGGTTTGTGAGTTCAAGCCCCGCCTGGGGCTCTGCTGCTGACAGCTCAGAGCCTGGAACCCATTTTGGATTCTGTGTCTCCCTTTCTCTCTGCCCCTCCCCCACCCATGATCTGTCTCTCTTTCCTTCAAAAATAAATAAACATTAAAAGTATGTTCACATCTCTATACTGATTTACTATGCCCCAAGTGCTAAGAATTACCCCATGTCAGTTCCTCTTTCTTTAATCCTGCTAATCATAAAGTCTACACTGCCAGCATTGGTATAAACGGCCTCTGTTAAACAGTCACTATAACATAAGATGTTAACGAGGGGGCTTAGAAATTACGTTTATGGATCATCCCATGTAAAGACGATGTGTCTGGTCTGAAGGTATAGACAGAGGCATGGAGAAAGCACTTCAGTGAACTGGATCCAGGTTTCAGGAGTCTCTGACTGGAAAGGACAGGAGAAGTTTAAGGCAGACAAGAATATGGCTGACAGTTTGGAGACATTAATACAAGTGTTGTATGAAAAAAAAGTATTCTATTACCGTTCACTGATGTTCATTCACATTGTATTCTATGCTGCACCAAAAATTAATGAAGTAAGCACGACTTCATTTATTTTCAGCATGTTTCCATATTTCACCTCCCTGATGAGTTACCACAAATAGCAGGCCTAGGTAGGAAAGCCTGGTGTGTTTAGTGGCAGAAAATTGTACAATTAAAAATAAAGAGGGCACCTGGGTGGCTCAGTCGGTTAAGCATCCAACTTCGCCTAAGGTCACGATCTCACAGTCGGTGAGTTCAAACCCCGCATCGGGCTCTGTGCTGAAGCTCAGAGCCTGGAGACTTCTCAGGATTCTGTGTCTCCCTCTCTCCCTGCCCCTCCCCCATTCACGCTCTGTCTCTCGCTGTCTCTCGAAAATGAATAAACATTAAAAAAACTAAAACAGAAATAAATAAATAAAGGTAATGTGTGTGTGATAGACCCACTTCACCAAATGAATGAACCAGTGACAGTTTGGAGGAGGAATTATTGTTTCCTGAAACTAGCGCTCTCCAACTGTGTCAATAGGAAGAATTCTTTGGTGGAAACTAGAAGGACCAAAGCTGGGCTGCGGGGCTTATGTTAATTGGCTTTTAAATCCCAAGAAGGTTTGCCACAAACTGAAACACAAAAACTATCTGCCTTGGTGGGATTTCTACTTTGAATCTGTATAGTTCTGGAATAGAGTCGACAGCTTCCCTCTCTCCACCTCTACACGCACACACACAACCTCACATCCCCGATTTCCATAATCTTTTAAAACCAAAGCCGGAGGTCAGGCTAGTTCAATACCTGCAGAGAGAACTCTGAGTGACATTTAAGTCAACCTTAGAAATAGCCAGTCATCTCCTTGCTTAGAATGAATACCAAAGAATGTCAATTTCACTTATTTTTAAGTAACAATGCAGGGGCCGGAAAGAGAAAAGGTTGGTAACGTTTAGTTTTATTGCATGTTGTTTTTGGTTATTGCTGCTATTGCTGTTTCTGTTTTGGAGATTTTTGTTTTGAGTGTTGGTGACTTATTTGCAAGCTGATTTGGAGGCTAAGTCTCCAATCTCAAGCACGTTTCCTTGGTTTATGAAATCCTGCTGGCCTTAATAGCATAGAAAGCTCTGAGTCCTGAGAAGCCCATTTCTTGAAGTGTCGAAGAAATTGACATTTTATTAATTCCTAATAATTGTTTCCACATGGCAGTCTTAGCTCCTCAAATGAACTTCCAATTCTTTGAGAGTGGGGCAAAATCTTATTATTCTCTCTCTGTTTTCTATTTGGCATAGATTTGAAAACATTTTTAAACCCTAAGCACTTATTGAGGACATACTATTATTTATAAGGAGCTAAGACAGTTATTAAGGATACAGAAATGAGTAAGATAAGGTCTCTGCTTGCAGCAAGTTTTGTGGGGGAGACAGAGAAGATAATAATTACAATGTAATAGGATAGAATCTATGGCATATTGATAAAAAGTGTCCAAAAGAGCCGTGTAGAGAGGACTGACTGCCAACAGCTGTGACCCTGTAACCAGGGACACAGCCACCTCCTAAGGAGGATGCTGGGGCCATAAGGAACCCGAGTTAGTCTCCTTCTACCTTCTCCTGCCCCACTTGTGCTTGCCAAATGGCTGAACTCAATCAGAAGCTGGAGAGCAAGAGGTTGCTCTCCAGAGTTGTGATAGTCCATAGAGATCCACCTTCCTGAGCCCAAAACTGGGTACTTAAGGATGAAAAGTGGATCTTGAAGTATAAATGAAAGATCTTCAACAGTGATATAGACTTGAGGGTGTAAGTTTAGTTTTGCACATGACAAGTGGCATGTGTTTATAGAATATTCAGATGGGGAATAGAAATCCAGGATCTGAAGTTCAGGAGGAAGGTTCTGTACTAAACAAATGCATTTGGACTCTATTAAACCACAGGTAGTTGAAACCACAAGAGCAGATGAAATAACTAAAGAAGGATTTAAAAAAAAAAGAGAGAGAGACAAAGGGAGAATCTTGAGCAACTCCAACATTTAACGTCCGGTTAAGGAAACAGCAGGTGAATGATACAAATGGCAGCATTGACCAAGTGAAAAGAGAACCGGGGGAATAAATTATCACGAAGTACTGGGGAGAAATGGTCAAAAATGTTAAATGCAGTGGAGAGTTCAAACAAAATAAGAACTGAAAAATGTTCATTCAATTTAGCAATGAGATCAACTGGTAATCTCCGTGAAAACAGTTTGAGTAGAGAAGTGGGGATATAGCCCACGGCAGTGGAAGAACACTTAGTATCTTCAATATCCACAGAAAACAGATGCTGAAGCCAATGCTTCATTGAGAAATGGAATCTCAAATTTTTGAGAAAATCCAGCCAGCTGCTTATTGCCTGGATAGACCATATGGAACCACCCACAGTGAGGAATAATCTAAAATACAGAAATTTATCTGTTGGCTCTCCTCCTGCCCCACCCTGTATCTCTTCTCTCCCATTGTCAAAGTTTACCGTCAAGGCTGTTAAGCCCCCTGACTCCCAAGCTATGTGGCACAGCCTTCCAGGGCTGTCACTGCCACACAGCTCTGTCTCCGAGTCCCAAGTAGTGGAAGGAGCCAGAGCCTTTGTGGATCTGGTCAGCTCAGACCCTGGCGCAGCAACAGCTGTGTCTCTTTCCTGGAAAAGTGTGACCCACCCAGGCCAGGGCCCAGCCCTTGTCCTGGAACAATCCACAATAAGCAGTAGCTGAGAAGACAGCTGGGTATATAGAAATTGTCCACTGAGCAAGCAGCCAAGGACCTAGGAGGCAGCAGGGACCAGACAAAATCTGGAGAGGTGTGTGAATCGAATGGAACGCAGGTGATAAAATCTGATAGGACAGTTGATCAAGAAAAGCGACTGAGAAGAAAAGTAGGCAGAGAGGTAAAGAGGATCCCAGAGGGGAACACAACATAGTGGCAAAAAGATACACGAGGAGTTGGACTGCTTGTATATGATCGGGAACAATTCATTTGACTTTTCTGAGCCTCAATGTCCTTATCCATCAAATGGAGAAATATTATTATCTACTTGATAAGATTGTTATGAGTTACTAAATACAGAACATTTAGAACTGTGTCCAGCACACAGAGTATTATTTTAAGGCTTGATAAGGATCGAAGGAGGATTCTTTTGTTTCATAGACACTTGAACATCTTTTCGTGCTGAGGAAGGAAAAAAAGGGAATTTCAAGGGAGAGAATAGAGAAATAAGTAATTATTGATAAAGAAAACTATCAAAAAACCGGGGCCCCTGGGTGGCTCAGTCGGTTAAGCGGCCAACTTCAGCTCAGGCAATGATCTCCCGGTCCACAAGTTCGAGCCCCGCGTCTGGTTCTGTGCTGACACTTCAGAGCCTGGAGACTGCTTCGGATTCTGTGTCTCCCTCTCTCTTTAGCCCTCCCCCGTTTGCGCTCTGTCTCTCTCTGTCTTTCAAAAATGAATAAATGTTAACAAAATTTTTTTAAAAAATTTAAAAAAAGAAAGCTATAAAAAATGATAGCATTTCTCGATAAGGTAAAGAGATTAGTGCGTGATAGGCACGTACTGATTTCGTGCTTGCTGATTGATCACACATAAGTATTAGACCAAATTAAGTAATCGTGCATGGTTTTACATAAGCAGTATTTACTAGCCTATATTTTGAAATGTTATATAATAACAAAATTCACTACACCTATATGCATAAAGACCTGGAATAAATTGAACGAGTGAACAAAAATTGAAGGAATGATTGAATAGAAGTTCATACTTAGTGCTCTGCCCATTCAGCTGCTATCTTTTCACTATCTTTTCAGACCCGTCTGCACTTAAGAGCTTATGTCTTTTATACTCTTAAATTAATCCAAAGCCAGGGAAGCAGAATATTCTGTGAGCTCAGACTCACCAGCCACTGGAGTCTGGAATTAGTTTTATAGTATCTGATGAGCCTTCAGTGAGGACTAGACACTGGTGTATCAGTCGTATTATATACAGCCTTTTCCTGCTGCTGCTGTCTCCTCCAGTCTGTATGCTTAGGCTTCAGCCTTAAGTTTCCTGTTTAGTGCTCCAATTTCCTTCCAGAATTAAAGTTCAGCCCTACACTTCAGTCCATGTACTTGAGTCTTTGGTTTCCTTCCTATCTTTTGTCAGAGTAGGGAAAGCTGGATTTTGTCCCTTGACCCTCTCCAATGGCTTGGTCCCCTCTCCCAATATGACTGACAATACCAAAACATAATACCAAAACATGACGCTGCCCCCAATTTGGTGCAATGTGGCCACCGCCTCACTTTCCGGCTGGATAATGGATGACACCAGCCTGCACTATTTCAGGTTCACCAGGTTCCTTTGGAAACTATACTGGACTGTTGGTTTCCTCTCTCGAAGGCCAGCACTAAACTCGAATGGCTTCACGAGTTTGGTGGCTTCCTCCCCTAGCTTCCTATTCTTTCTCACTGGCCTATTTTTGCGGTGGAGATTCCAACATGCCTGATGATCAAGCCCATTGCAGGTTAAGCATGCCCGTTCGCAGCCTGATTTTGTGCTTCTCTCGAAGGTAGTGTGAAAATGTCCATATGTCAACTCCTTTTTATATACTTTCATGTAGAAATATGAAGTGTTTATGACTCTAAAAGACACACGAGGTAAAATTATACATTAGCTTCAATGGGCAGCATTTTTAATACTTCACAATTCTTCCTTTAATATCAAACTGAACACGACCAAGTTCTCAAGTTCTTGCTGGGGACAGACCTCTGATTTCAGAGGCAGTTTAATATATTGGAAAGAGCAAGGGCTTTGTAATCAAACAGCCGTGGGTTCAAATCCTACCTGGGAAAACTACTTTGTGGCACTTTGGGCAAGTTATTTGGTGTCTCTGGGCCTCAATTTCTTCAACTGTAAAAATAGGGTTGCTAATACCTGCCACGGGCAGTGGTTTGGGGGATAAATGAGAGGACAGATAAAAAGCACTCCATCCAGTGCCCAGCACTCGGAAAGGTAAACCCCTTCCTTTTCTTTCCTTTCTCCTGGTAATGCAAACTACAGATCAAACAGACTTCAGAATCATTCACCATCAGTTCTATTCCTGAAGACACCCTACAATTTTTATAAGCCACTCCAATATCAGAAATATGACTGTCAAAGCTTAATTGTATGAGTTTTTCTCCATGTGTAGTCTAGGCAAACTTGAGCAATTTCCTAACTTGGAAACATTTAAAGTCATTTTTAAATAGAAGCTTATTTATTTACTTATTTTGCAGCTCCTGGTCATTTTGAGTGTGATCAGCCTTATTGTTATGGGACAGTGTTGCAGCTGTGCATACTAAGCATATGCAAAAGAATGTCCCTTTTAAAACTGAGAGTTTTATATTTACTTTCCCCAAAATTGGGTTATGTTCAATTAGTTGAACCAAAAACCTAAAACCCGAACATTTTTTTTTGGTCGCTTCCAAACGGTCAGGACTTTCTCCAATTACTATTTATGAAAACAGATTATGTAAAAAATCATGAGCATTGAACAAATGCATGTCTCCTGCACCAAGAAAACTGTGCATGGATCCACCTCCTTTGTGCACAAAGGCAAACCCAGATCACAGCAATTCCAGTAACTGCCTCAGATATCTCTTTATTAAATCTTGTGTTATCATCCAGGCTATCAAATTCATGACTCCATCTCTTAGGTTTTATATTTGCTTCTGTCCATGTGGAAGATTGATCCCCAGATTCTTAAACATGCTATGTATTGATAAATGTGGTCTACATTCTCTCCCCTTAGATATGTAGATGTAGCTCTTTGACCCGTAAAGCACAGTGTAAATGACACTGGCAGCTTACACTTCCCAATTCTCTTGGGATACTTGGTCTTGGAACCCAGCCACCATGCTGTAAGGAAGCCCAAGATCTCTCATGGAGAGGTAGGTATGCAGAGGAACCAACAGCCAGAATCAACTTGCCAGCCATATAAACAAACCATCTTAGAAGAAAATCTCTCTCCTCGTTTGAGCTGTCCCACCTATCCCTACCGAGCCCCGCCAAAATTTCAGATTCTTGGACACAATAAATGATTGCTACTCTTTTAAGCCATAAGTTTCAGAGTGGTTTGTTCCACTGGAATAGATAGCTGGAACAATCCCCACAGGTTATACTTTCCACTAAAAGGAGTTTAGGTAACATGTGGATATAATTGATGGGCTATAATCATTTGTCTTTAGAAGAGAAATGGCCCCAAATTGCCTACATAGTCTCTATGCCCTCACTCCTCTCTGCCATTACTTCTCTGATTCCCTCTACAACCTTTTCCTTTAATCCTACATTCCCAGTATTATGATCCTGGTATTTGACTCTGTGGAGTCAAACAGAGACTCTGAGGAGTTGACTGTGGGGCTCCATGCTTCATTTCAACCATAATAATGTGGTCAAATTTATAAATCTTTTTCATTGTGGTTACCGTTTTTTTTGTGTCTTGTGGAACAAATCTTACCTACTCTGGGGTGAAGGTGTTCCCGTATGCTCTCCTAAAGCCTTTTGTGTTGTACTATTTACATTTAAGTCTATAATCCACACTAAGTTCTGAGTATGAGTTAGAAATCCAATTTCATTTTTTTTTTCAGAATAGACACCCAATTTTTCCAGCCTTATCTTACAGTCTTTCTCCAATGTCCTGCAGTGAATGCCACCTTTGTCATAAATCAAAGGTCCATTTAAGTATGCACCATTTCTTAATTCTATTCTGTTCTTAGAATTGTGAAATCCAACAATTTATACAACCCTGCACTAAAGCCACACTGTCTAAATTCCTAATGCTTTACAGTAAATCTTGACATTTAATAGAATATGTACTCCCACCCAGGATAGGCCAAGTAAGGCCTCACTGAAAAATAAAAATGTGGACCAAAAATTTTTTTGTTAAAAAATTATTAAGAATTTCAGTATGGTAGTAGCCAAGTACTAAAGTAAGCATGAAATCCTTCTAAGTGCAGAATTCTGAGCAACTTGCACAGGTCATATGTCCATGAAGCCAGCACCCCTCCCATATTAAATGTTAGTGTTCATGACTAAAGTTTTATTGGAACCAAGCCATGATCATTCTTCAATGTATTATGTATGGCTGCAACAGCAGAGTTGTAAGGGAGTCTGTGTGCCCACAAGTCTAAAATATTTACTATCTTATCCTAGTAGAAAGTTTGCCAACCCCTGCTCAAGATATCAAATACAGTTTTAGAGGAATAGGGAAAAATTTATGGAGGAAGTAGAAGTTGAGTTGTGCCCTGAATGACGAGCAGGATTAGATGTCAAAACTAAGGGAAAATACCTCTTAGACATGGAGAGAGCCTGAAAAGTTCCTGGGATCAGGAATAAATATGTTGCAATCAGGCCAGTGATTCGAACTAACCTACTAACATAGAGTATGTTAGTAGAAGAATGACTTACTAACATACAGTATACCCTTTGGGAAATAATGAAAGATAAAATTGTAGAATGAGGAAGCATCCAGAAAACCCTGGAAAATGGGGTCTAATTTTTAAAGAACTTTTCCAAGAGCAAGCAGACCACCTTTAAGGCTATTTTATCATGATATATTGGTAAAAGATATTATTTTTTTCTTGAAAAATAAACTGGGACATGGTAAAAACTGAAGTTGAAATGAAGTCTTAGTGTTCATAGCCCATATTATAAATCACTATTTTGGCTTAGATGATGTTTTCTGTTTCCATAAGAGTTACCTGGCATCTAAAATGATCTCATATCCACATTTCATAAAACATATCGTAAGACTATTTGACTAATCCAATTTATATTCATCCATATGAAGCCAGAATAACTACTTATTATTTTCCTCACCTCTGACCATCTGACCTCCCCCCTGCTCCACCCCCACAAATAAAATACCCTTTTCCATGAGTCTCCTATATGTCCCTTTTCCAGGGCCATAAGAAGGACAGTGACCACATCTCTACATTATTGGACAATTTGTATGTTCCTACAGGGGTTGAGGTCTTCTGATACAAGCTAAGCCAGTCCACCCCTTTATCAGCACACTGGTTCAGTCAGGATGCTATTGCCAAGCTGCATCAAAGCTGTCCGGAGACCAAACAAATTAAAATACAGAAATCTGCATTTAGAACCTCTCGGCCTCCTTTGTGCTTCCTCTCTCCTAGCATGACAACTAGACTTTTCCCTCTTCTAAGATATCTATGACTGATGGCAAATTAATGTGTTAGAGACTTGGGAGAATCTAAACTTCAACAGGGGATTTCTAGTAAAACAATGACTTAAAAGCAAAAGGAATGTCTTTTCTTAAGGAAATTTCACATGCTGCAGTTACAATGATATTTGCAAGCAGAGTTCATTCTAACAGTCTTCAAAAACTACAAATAAAAATCAGGCCATGCAGCGACAGTCATCCCCTCTTATCTTTACATAACAGCCTACCTAGCAGCCAATGTCCATGTGTATCTAGGGGTATGGCTCCTGCCTGAGGAATCCTCCAGAGCTTAGGTGCTTTGAGTATGAGAGGCCCCTGGGATCAATCTGGAAGTCACACTACTTAGGCTATTAAGGTAACCTTTGCCTAGTGGGATAGAGCGTTCACTCAAAAAAGGAATATGTATGGGGTTTGCAGAAAACTATAGGCTCTGTAAAATAGTTGTTCACGCACTACCCATTTCAACTAGATGCTGCCGCAGTTCGTAGGAGAAACTCACTTGCTGAAAATCAGTTACTCAACTTAACAGTTTAATTATTTATTTGGTTCTGAACTGCACGAGGAGAGCAGAAAAGACTCAGCCAAGCAAGCCAGGCTCTGAGCCAATGTCTCTAGCTCTTCCTAGGACCAAAGGCTAACAAAAGACCTGCTACAGTTCATAGTGTGGGGCCTGCATGAGAGACTGAAGATCTCCCTAGTATTTTATCATTAAGTGCTGTCATCCATTGATTCACATTTTTGAAATGGGAGAGGAAGGGGCGAGGGAGAAGCTTTTTAACTTTATTTTACTGTGCCAGGTGCTTTAGAAATTTTGTGAAGAAGACATAACTCCAGTTGCCACCATTTTAAAGATGAGGAAGTTACAGATCAGAGAAGTGACGCCACTGGGCCAAGGAACACGTGATTAACTTTACCATTTGTGACCTGCTGGTCTTCTCTTCACTTACTCAAGGGCTGTGTTCACTTCTTTGAGCCTCTGGTTCAGGCTACCAAACAGATGTTTGCAATCCTACAGCTGAGTGGCAGTCGATAGATATCATAGAATCAGCTCAAGATTTTAAAAATTTTTAGTTTTTAAAGTTAAAAAAAAGAAAACCTCATCTATCGTGATGTTAGTTATTAATCTAAACAATCCCTGTAAGACCTGACATTCTCATTTACAGATCTCAAGCTAGTGTGTCCACGTCTCATTTTAAAAAACAATAGCCACCATTAAAATAGTCATTGGTAGACTTCTAGGTGCCAGATAGTATGCTTTGTCTTTAATCTTTCCAAAACAAATTAGGCATCCCTATTTGACAGATGAGAAAACTGACTAAATTACCTGCCAAAGCCAGTAATTGGGAAGATGGGAATTTGAGCCTAGGTCTCTCTGTCTCCTTTGCCCATTGCGCCAAACCCTGCACAGACTGCTACCTGGCTTGACTCTAAGTAAAGAATACGTGCTTCAAGATCCTTTGTAATCAAATGTCAGAATTCTCTCTCACAATGAGAGCAAGTGGAGTTAAGACTCAGGGACCGTTCTCTGTTCATAATAGTTCCTAACTAATATCAGCGCCTGAGATTTGTTGAGTTTTCCCCATTGAATTTGATAGAGTTATGCATCTGCCACATGTGATGGGAAATAAGTCCTTTCAGAAGTAGTCTTAATTTTGAGCCATATCCAGTCCCATTACTGATCTCTAATGAGTTCCTAGGATTGCTGCCTGCATCACTAACCACTGTTCCCGAATAGCATGTGATTTCTCTGACTTCTGAAACTTTTGGGTGAGATTGCCCTAAATAATCCCTTAGAATATGATGTGGTCCTTTAGTCTTTGTCACTCCTGGAATCAGCTACTGCCATTGCATTACATGGCTCCTGAGGACACTCACCTCCCCAGGATCTCTGCTGGATGTTCCATGGCTGCCTGGAAGGTTCCCAGAGGAGAGCAATAACCACACTGGCTTTCCACTGCAAGTGGTACGAGACCTATAATAAAAGAAACTATTCCATTTGTACAAAATTAGAGGCAATTTAACCTCTAATTCACCTTCAGCAATATTTTGTTAATTAAATGATTTATGGTTTCAGTGGAATGGATCGGGATCCTTGGAAAAGCAAGCAGGTGCCAGCCTGTGTGATCTTGGCCAAGACATCCAACGCCCTCCATACCTCAGTTGTGTCATCGGCTCTGCTTCATCCTCATAGTGAGACTTACCACTATTCCCCACTTTCTCTAAAAGATGGGCCTCATTAGGGAGGGAGGCAAACCATAAGAGACTCTTAAAAACTGAGAAAAAACTGAGGGTTGGTGGGGGTGGGAGGGAGGGGAAAGTGGCTGACGGGCATTGAGGAGAGCACCTGTTGGGATGAGCACTGGGTGTTGTATGGAAACCAATTTGACAATAAATTTCATATTTAAAAAATAAATAAATAGACTGAAGATGGTGGCATAGAGGATGCTGGGCTCACCGCGTCCTGCTGATCACTTAGATTCCATCTACACCTGCCTAAATAACCCAGAAAACCACCAGAAGACTAGCAGGACGGAGTCTCCAGAGCCAAGCGCAGACGAGAGGCCCACGGAAGAGGGTAGGAAGGGTGGAGAGGCGGTGCATGCTCCACAGACTGGTGGGAGGGAGCCAGGGCGGAGGGGCCTCCCGCCGGCCAAGCAGAGCCCCCGAGTCTGGCTTGCAAAAGCGGAGGGGCCGGACACAGTGTGTTCGGACAGCAAGCGGGACTTAACATCTAGAAGGTTATAAGTTAACAGCTCTGCTCACAGAGCAGGAGGGCTGGAGGACAAAGGGAGGGAGAGTTGCTGAGCCCCGGGATGACAGAGCTCAGTTTGGCAGGGAACAAAGGCGCTCGCCAGCGCCATCTCCCTCGCCCATCCCCCAGCCAAAATCCCAAAGGGAACCAGTTCCTGCCAGGGAACTTGCTTGCACCACGCAAACACCCAATGCTGCACTTCTGTGGATCCATCCCTCCGGTGGGTCTGACTCCCTCCTGGTGCCACAGGACCCCTCCCAAAGCAGATCTCCAAAGGAAAAGCAAGCTGAGCCTGCCCCTCCCACTCCTGTGCACCTTGCCGATCCACCCCAGCTAATACACCAGATCCCCAGCACCAGAAGCCTGGCAGTGTGCAAGTAGCCCAGATGGGCCACGCCACCCCACAGTGAATCCCGCCCCTAGAAGAGGGAAAGAGAAGGCACACACCAGTCTGACTGTGGCCCCAGTGGTGGGCTGGGGGCAGACATCAGGTCTGAAGGCGGCCCCACCCACCAACACGAGTTATTCAAGACAGCACAGGGGAAGTGCCCCTCAGTCCCGCACCACTCAAGGGACTATCCAAAATGACCAAACAGAAGAATTCCCCTCAAAAGAATCTCGAGGAAATAACAACAGCTAACAAACTGATCAAAAAGGATTTAAACAATATAACAGAAAGTGAATTTAGAATAATAGTCATAAAATTAATAACTGGGCTTGAAAACAGTATAGAGGACAGCAGAGAATCTATTGCTACAGAGATCAAGGGACTAAGAAACAGTCAGGAGGAGCTAAAAAATGCGATAAACGAGCTGCAAAATAAAATGGAAACGACCACGGCTCAGATTCAAGAGGCAGAGGAGAGAATAGGTGAATTAGAAGATAAAATTATGGAAAAAGAAGAAGCTGAGAAAAAGAGAGATTAAAAAATCCAGGAGTATGAGGGGAAAATTAGAGAACTAAGTGATGCACTAAAGAGAAATAATATACACATAATTGGTATTCCAGAGGAGGAAGAGAGAGGGAAATGTGCTGAAGGTGTACTTCAAGAAATAATAGCTGAGAACTTCCCTGATCTGGGGAAGGAAAAAGGCATTGAAATCCAAGTGGCACAGAGAACTCCCTTCAGACATAACTTGAATCGATCTTCTGCACCACATATCATAGTGAAACTGGCAAAATACAAGGATAAAGAGAAAATTCTGAAAGCAGAGAGGGATAAACGTGCTCTAACATATAAAGGGAGACCTATAAGACTCTTGAGCGATCTCTCTTCTGAAACTTGGCAGGCCAGAAAGGAATGGCAGGAGATCTTCAATGTGATGAACAGGAAAAATACGCACCCGAGAATCCTTTATCCAGCATGTCTGTCATTTTGAATAGAAAGAGAGATAAAGGTGTTCCCAAACAAACAAAAACTGAAGGAATTCGTCACCACTAAACCAGCCCTACAAGAGATCCTAAGGGGGATCCTGTGAGACAAAGTACCAGAGACATTGCTACAAGCATAAAACATACAGACATCACAATAACTCTAAACCCATATCTTTCTATAATAACACTGAATGTAAATGGGTTAAATGCTCCAACCAAAAGACATAGGGTATCAGAATGGATAAAAAAACAAGACCCATCTATTTGCTGTCTACAAGAGACTCATTTTAGACCTGAGGACACCTTCAGATTGAGAGTGAGGGGATGGAGAACTATTTATCATGCTACTGGAAGTCAAAAGAAAGCTGGAGTAGCCATACTTATATCAGACAAACTAGACTTTAAATTAAAGGCTGTAACAAGAGATGAAGAAGGGCATTATATAATAATTACAGGGTCTATCCATCAGGAAGAGCTAACAACTATAAATGTCTATGCACCGAATATGGGAGCCCCCAAAAATATAAAACAATTACTTGCAAACATAAGCAACCTTATTGATAAGAATGTGATAATTGCAGGGGACTTTAACACTCCACTTACAGAAATGGATAGATCATCTAGACACACGGTCAATAAAGAAACAAGGGCCCTGAATGATACATTGGATCAGATGGACTTGACAGATATATTTAGAACTCTGCATCCCAAAGCAACAGCATATACTTTCTTCTCGAGTACACTTAGAACATTGTCCAAGATAGGTCACATACTGGGTCACAAAACAGCCCTTCATAAGTATACAAGAATTGAGATCATACCATGCATACTTTCAGACCACAATGCTATGAAGCTTGAAATCAACCACAGGAAAAGTCTGGAAAACCTCCAAAAGCATGGAGGTTAAAGAACACCCTACTAAAGAATGAGTGGGTCAACCAGGCAATTAGAGAAGAAATTAAAAAATATATGGAAGCAAACGAAAATGAAAATACAACAATCCAAATGCTTTGGGATGCAGCAAAGGCAGTCCTGAGAGGAAAATACATTGCAATCCAGGCCTATCTCAAGAAACAAGAAAAATCCCAAATACAAAATCTAATAGCACACCTAAAGGAAATAGAAGCAGAACAGCAAAGACAGCTTAAACCCAGCAGAAGAAGAGAAATAATAAAGATCAGAGCAGAAATAAACAATATAGAATCTAAAAAAACTGTAGAGCAGATCAATGAAACCAAGAGTTGGTTTTTGGAAAAAATAAACAAAATTGATAAACCTCTAGCCAGGCTTCTCAAAAAGAAAAGGGAGATGGCCCAAATAGATAAAATCATGAATGAAAATGGAATTATTACAACCAATCCCTCAGAGATACAAGCAATTATCAGGGAATACTATGAAAAATTATATGCCAACAAACTGAACAACCTCGAAAAAATGGACAAATTCCTAAACACCCACATGCTTCCAAAACTCAATCAGGAGGAAGTAGAAAGCTTGAACAGACCCATAACCAGCGAAGAAATTGAATCAGTTATCAAAAATCTCCCAACAAATAAGAGTCCAGGACCAGATGGCTTCCCAGGGGAGTTCTACCAGACGTTTAAAGCAGAAATAATACCTATCTTTCTCAAGCTATTCCAAAAAATAGAAAGGGAAGGAAAACTTCCAGACTCATTCTATGAAGCCAGTATTACTTTGATTCCTAAACCAGACAGAGACCCAGTAAAAAAAGAGAACTACAGGCCAATATCCCTGATGAATATGGATGCAAAAATTCTCAATAAGATACTAGCAAATAGAATTCAACAGCATATAAAAAGAATTATTCACCATGATCAAGTGGGATTCATTCCTGGGATGCAGGGCTGGTTCAACATTCGCAAATCAATCAATGTGATACATCACATTAATAAAAGAAAAGATAAGAACCATATGATCCTGTCAATCGATGCAGAAAAGGCATTTGACAAAATTCAGCAACGTTTCTTAATAAAAACCCTCAAGAAAGTCGGGATAGAAGGAACATACTTAAAGATCATAAAAGCTATTTATAAAAAGCCCACAGCTAACATCATCCTCAACAGGGAAAAACTGAGAGCTTTTTCCCTGAGATAAGGAACACGACAGGGATGTCCACTCTCACTGCTGTTGTTTAACATAGTGTTGGAAGTTCTAGCATCAGCAATCAGACAACAAAAGGAAATCAAAGCCATCACAATTGGCAAAAATGAAGTCAAGTTTTCACTTTTTGCAGATGACATGATATTATACATGGAAAATCCAATAGACTCCACCAAAAGTCTGCTAGAACTGATACAGGAATTCAGCAAAGTTGCAGGATACAAAATCAATGTACAGAAATCAGTTGCATTCTTATACACTAACAATAAAGCAACAGAAAGACAAATAAAGAAACTGATCCCATTCACAATTGCACCAAGAAGCATAAAATACCTAGGAATATATCTAACCAAAGATGTAAAAGATCTGTATGCTGAAAACTATAGAAAGCTTATGAAGGAAATTGAAGAAGATATAAAGAAATGGAAAAACATTCCGTGCTCATGGATTGGAAGAATAAATATTGTCAAAATGTCAATACTACCCAAAGCTATCTACACATTCAATGCAATCCCAATCAAAATTGCACCAGCATTCTTCTCGAAACTAGAACAAGCAATCCTAAAATTCATATGGAACCACAAAAGGCCCCGAATAGCCAAAGTAATTTTGAAGAAAACCAAAGCAGAAGGCATCACAATCCCAGACTTTAGCCTCTACTACAAAGCTGTCATCATCAAGACAGCATGGTATTGGCACAAAAACAGACACATAGACCAATGGAATAGAATAGAAACCCCAGAACTAGACCCACAAACGTATGGCCAGCTAATCTTTGACAAAGCAGGAAAGAACATCCACTGGAAAAAAGACAGTCTCTTTAACAAATGGTGCTGGGAGAACTGGACAGCAACATGCAGAAGGTTGAAACTAGACCACTTTCTTACACCATTCACAAAAATGAACTCAAAATGGATAAAGGACCTGAGTGTGAGACGGGAAACCATCAAAACCCTAGAGAAGAAAGCAGGAAAAGACCTCTCTGACCTCAGTCGTAGCAATTTCTTACTTGACATATCCCCAAAGGCAAGGGAATTAAAAGCAAAAATGAACTACTGGGACCTTATGAAGATAAAAAGCTTCTGCACAGCAAAGGAAACAACCAACAAAACTAAAAGGCAACCAACGGAATGGGAAAAGATATTTGCAAATGACATATCGGACAAAGGGCTAGTATCCAGAATCTATAAAGAGCTCACCAAACTCCACACCCAAAAAACAAATAACCCAGTGAAGAAATGGGCAGAAAACATGAATAGACACTTCTCTAAAGAAGACATCCGGATGGCCAACAGGCACATGAAAAGATGCTCAATGTCGCTCCTCATCAAGGAAATACAAATCAAAACCACACTCAGATATCACCTCACGCCAGTCAGAGTGGCCAAAATGAACAAATCAGGAGACAATAGATGCTGGAGAGGATGTGGAGAAACGGGAACCCTCTTGCACTGTTGGTGGGAATGCAAATTGGTGCAGACACTCTGGAAAACAGTGTGGAGGTTCCTCAAAAAATTAAAAATAGTTCTACCCTATGACCCAGCAATAGCACTGCTAGGAATTTATCCAAGGGATACAGGAGTGCTGATGCATAGGGGCACTTGTGCCCCAATGTTTCTAGAAGCACTCTCAACAATAGCCAAATTATGGAAAGAGCCAAAATGTCCATCAACTGATGAATGGATAAAGAAATTGTGGTTTATATACACAATGGAGTACTACGTGGCAATGAGAAAGAATGAAATATGGCCATTTGTAGCAACGTGGATGGAACTGGAGAGTGTGATGCTAAGTGAAATAATCCATACAGAGAAAGACAGGTACCATATGTTTTCACTCTTATGTGGATCCTGAGAAACTTAACAGAAACCCATGGGGGAGGGGAAGGAAAAAAAAAAGAAGTTAGAGTGGGAGAGAGACAAAGCATAAGAGACTCTTAAAAACTGAGAACAAACTGAGGGTTGATGGGGGGTGGGAGGGAGGGGAGGGTGGGTGATGGGTATTGAGGAGGGCACCTTTTGGGATGAGCACTGGGTGTTGTATGGAAACCAATTTGACAATAAATTTCATATGTTGAAAAAAAAATTAAAAAAATAAAAAATAAATAAATAAACATGACAAAGCATAGGAAAAAAAAAAAAAAAAAAGACGGGCCTCATGTGTGCCAGAAAATACTATTTGATGATGATTATCCCCTCCCAGTCATGAGTGTTGGTTTCTCCGTTATTATGAAGTTATTAATATTTGGTACCAGATGGCATTTTCAAAATAACATAGATGTAAGTTGCTCTTGAAATGCTAATACCTATTTAGTTTATTCTGGATGACCAATTCAAAACACTGTAATTCAAGGTAAAATCAAAAGACAGCTTAAGCACCCCGGGGGAGTAAAGAGCCAAAAATCCAAGACCTGAAGACATAAGGAGACTAAACAGCTTAATTGCCACCATTTGTACACAATAAAATACAGTAATAATTAGGATTCAGCAGTAATGTTTTAAAAACACTGTTTCGTGGTTATTAATTTTAAAACGAAATATGTCGGGGAAGAAAAAAAAACTACTATAAATGAAAATGTTTCACTATAGTGCCACATGAAGTTTAGTTCTCAGACCACAGCTTCAGTACCTGGGAGCTTGTTAGAGATGTGAATTTGGGGGCCCCAACCCTAACTTCCTTACACCAGAATATCCGAGGTTGGCCCAGTAATTTTGATTCTAACAAGTTCTACAGATGATTCTACACACACTAAAATTTGAGGAGGGCTGCTAATGCACCAGCCTTGTGTTCTTTTGGGATAGAGCTAGTAATAAATGAGTGTTTCTGCCTTGTTGGGACCTGTGATGAGCTGGAAAACACATATCCTGTTCAAAAGGAAGAAGCGCTAAATTGTGCAGCTTTGGCTGATGGTGTCATTGTTATCAACTCATCCAACACTTCAAGAAAAACCATGCATCTAAAATGCCAAGTTTCAGCCATGCATTTGGAAATGTTATAAAACACTAAAACGTTTAAGCAATGCTCAGGTAGAACAAAAACCCTGCAGTCAGGATGTTTCTGGGATACTTGAGGAATAGTCCAGAAGTCAGTGTGAGTGCCTTGAAGGTATTGAAAAGTTTTGAATTTTCCTATGGAAAAAATGAGAACTAGTTGAAAAGTTTGAGCAGAGATATGATATGATCTAATTTATGTTTAGAAGGATCACCCTCGTTACTGTTTGTTAGTGGCAAAATCAGGATCAGATCTCCAGCATCTCGTCCCCCCAGTTCTCTGCAATATAGTTGTACTCATGAAAAATTCAATCAGCCAGTGGGACATGTAAACCTTGGTATTAGTTCTGGACAGAAACCAGTAATATAATGTATTCCTGGCAAATTTCTCTCTGGTTTATAGAAAGCACCTCCATTGATGCTATTTCAGTGCAGCCAATTTTATTTTTAGACTCCTCTAATCCTTGGGATTAACTCCCAGCCTCCTTTTCTTTTGCCTGTCCATGTGTCCAATGTTGCTCTAGAATTTAGATGAAGGAAGATAACATTATCTTCCACATAATGTTCCATTTTTCACTCAACTTCATTTAACTTCTACAATATAATATAATTTCATGTTTTCTCTCAAAATTCCTTTTATTTATTTTATTATTATTATTTTTTCAGTAAGCTCTACAGTCAACATGGGGCTTAAACTCACAACCCCAAGATCAAGAGTCACATACTCTACTAACTGAGCCAGCCAAGTGCCCCTCAAAGTTCCTTTTAAAGTGAATGCCAAGGGGCGTCTGGGTGGCTCAGTCGGTTAAGCGGCTGACTTCAGCTCAGGTCACAATCTCGCGGTCCGTGAGTTCGAGCCCCGCGTCGGGCTCTGGGCTGATGGCTCAGAGCCTGGAGCCTGCTTCGGATTCTGTGTCTTCCTCTCTCTCTGCCCCTCCCCCGTTCATGCTATGTCTCCCTCTGTCTCAAAAATAAATAAAAACGTTAAAAAAAAAAAAGTGAATGCCAAAATTTAAGGACAAATGCCCCGTGAAGTTAGGTCATCACAGAGTAAACAGGAACTGTTACCTCCCTTAGGACATTGTGTTTCTTACCTCAACATGCTTTTTACTCTTATTGTGTTTGCTGTGAAATCACATTCTTAAGTATTTTTATCTTCTAACATCCAGGAAAATTTTTCTGATCCAAGTATAGAATTGTACGTTTAATCCAGCTGCATTTAATTTCGGTAGAGCAATGTTGCCAACTATAAATTCATTTTGACATGACTGCTGCCCGACATATTTGTGGTCTTCCTAGTTTTGTGTTATCTACAATTTAGATAAGCCTGTCATTTATGTATTCAAGTCATTCATTTAGTGCAGAATAGGGCCAATTACAGGTTTGGGAAATCCTTTAATTTCACGGAGTCACACTACCTTTCTGTAACCATGACAGACGTTAATAATTGATTGTGGTAATTTCCTCTATGGAACTGGGATCTGGTTTTAAAGTCCTTCTAAACACAGCACTCTTGGTAGCCACCAGTAATCAGTAATATTTGGCACCTGAGATAGAGACGGCTTGGCATCTTTAGCTCGGAACAAAGCACGGTGACACGCTTCAGATTCACATCTACCATTTGCTGTGGCACACTATGAAGCTTACTTTGTATCTTGTACTGCTGAGTCTCTTCTTGTGACGTTCAAGAGCACTTAAAATTAATCTACCCTTAAAGTTTCATAAAACACGTCTTCTTTGAATGCTAAAATTAAAAAATATATATATCGTCTCATTAACTCTCACCTGAACCATTTTAAAAATTACGCCATTTCCTCAAACTTTTCCCCTCTCCAATCCATTCTCTACGTCACCAGAATCCCCTACTTTCACTCAGTAAATATGTTTTGTGCTTCTCCTGTGTGACAGATATAGTGAGTGACTGTTTGATTACAGATGTGAGAAATATGCAAGCCCTATTTTCAGGGTACTCACAACTTGAGAGAAAGACATAAATTGTTCAATATCATGCAATACGGGACAAACTACGAGGAAAAAAAAAAGTGCCCAACTTGGCAATAAGACCATCTAACCTGGCACAACGGAGTTAGAATTCAAAGAGAGCTTCTTGGAGGTACTGAGTTGGGCCTTATAACTGAAGATAGTTGGGTGGATATAGGAGGACTGGGAAAGCATAAAGGTGAGATAGGTTAGAAAACAGCAAGGACTGGTAAGACCATCTGAAGAGGTCACAGGATAAAGTTTAATAGGCATGGGTCAGAAATGAAAAGTCTGGTGGAAAACCTTAAACTTTTTCCATTAGGTGATGAGAAGCTGAAGCCCCTGAAGGGTTTTAATCAAGGAATGACATGATCAGATCTGAATTTCAAATTAATCACTGAAAATTATGTTGTATGCTTAAATAGGGCAAGACTAGAAACAAGGGAACTACCTTGAAGATAATTTCAATAGTCCAAGGAGAAGATTAAAGTCTGATCCAAGATAGTGGAGGTATAGCGGTAAAGAAATAAAGACCAGAGAAAAATGTAGGAAGCAAAATGAAGTAATAAAATTTGTTGATGGATCTTATATGGAGAAGCAAGCACTGAAACATTAAGAATAGTTAAGTTTCAGGGGCATCTGGGTGGCTCAGTCACCCAGTCAGTTGAGTGGCTGACTTTGGCCCAGGTCATGATCTCACGGTTCCTGAGTTCAAGCCTTGTGTCAGGCACAGTGTTGTCAGTGCAGAACCTTTCTTGGATCCTCTATCCCTTCCTCCCTCTCTCTCTCTCTCCCTCCCCTACTCATGCTCTCTCTCAAAATAAACATTTAAGAATAGTTAAGATTCTATCTTGAGCAAATGGGTGGATGGTATAGTCATCAACAGAAAGAGAACATGAGAAGGAATTAGCAAAAAATTAGAGCACGTTTAATTTAAGATGTGTGGGGACATCCACGCGGTGATGTCTTGCAAATAGATTTTTCAGTCTGAAGTGTAAAGGAGAGGTCAGGATTGGAGATTATGAAGTTAGTTTTCCCATGGCCTATAGAATAAATGTCATTCCACATCTACTCTTAATGTGACACATTCACTACGATAGACACTAGGCTCCTAATCCTGTCAAAACACAGCTTATTCCACAGCCTTGCATCTTTAATCTTTCTGCAGACCAGAACTACTTTTCCTTTTAAACCCCACCGCAAATTCACCTTTGAGTTCTACCTCAGTTTCTGCACATTCGTTTTTTTCCCCAGGTGCCTTCATTTGGAATTAGGTTCTCCTTCTATCATAGTACTCTGTACCTCTTTCACATTTTTTGTTAACAGCTTTATCGAGGTATAATTCATATACCGTAAAATTCACCTATTACAGGTATATAAATCACTGTAAGTGTATATATTTTATACCAATATGACACCATCTTTTTTTTTTAAAGTAAACTCTGCACCCGACATGGGGCTTGAACGCATGACCCCAAGATCAAGAGTTGTGTGCTCTTTCAGCTGAGCCAGGCAGGCAAGCTACCACACTTTTGATTCTGTTAGTTTTACAATAAACTCAAAATTGGATACGATAAAGCTTCCAACTTTTTCTTTCTTCTGTTTTTCAAAATTGTTTCGACTATTCTAGGTCTTTTGAATTTCCTCATAAATAGATGTATAGAGGTGTGCAACCGTCACAACAATCAAGTGGTAGAAAATTTTCCTTACCCCCAAAGTTCCCTCCTATCAATCCTCACTCTCACCCCCAGGCAATCAGTGCTTTGCTTTTTTGTCTCTACAAATTTAATTCTTCTGAAAATATTATATAAATTAAATAAGTATACTACGTGACCTTTGAAAAATACTTCGTTGTATGGATACACCGTATTTTGTTTATGGATATTCTACATTTTGTTTATTCATTCATCAATCAATGGATGTATGGATTATCTCGAGTTTGGGAGACATTATGAATAATGTTGCTATGAATAATCATACGTAAGTGTTGTGTGGATATATGTTCTCATTTCTCTTAGGTAGATATCTAAGAATAAAATTGCTGGATTGTAATGTAAGTTTATGTTTAATTTTTTAGTAATTTTTTTTTCATTTTACATTCCCACCAGCAGTGTGTGAGGGTTTCCATTTTGCCACACATTCACCAATACTTGGTGTTGTCCGTATTTTTATTATAATTATTCTGGTGTGTTTGTAGTGTGTCACATTGTGTATTTAATTTTCATCTCTCTAATGACTAATGAGGTTGAGTATTTTTTCATGTAGTAATTAGCCATTCATAGATTTTCTCTGGTAAACTTTCCATTCAAATCTTTTGTCCATTGTGTTAGTTATCAATTACTTCAGTAAAAAAAAAAAAAAAAAAAAAACAAAAAAAACCCAACAACAACAAAGAAAAAAAAGGATGAAAAAAGAAAAAAAAAATTGTTCCAAACTTAGTGACTTTAAAACACCACCGACAGGGGCGCCTGGGTGGCTTGGTTGGTTAAGTGTCCAACTTCAACTCAGGTCATGATCTCACGGTCCGTGAGTTCGAGCCTTGCGTTGGGCTTTGTGCTGACCTTTCAGAACCTGCAGCCTGTTTCAGATTCTGTGTCTCCCTCTCTCTCTGCCCCTCCCCTGTTCATGCTCTGTCTCTCTCTGTCTCAAAAATAAAATAAACGTTAAAAAATAAAAATAAAAAAAAAACACCACCGACAAAACCATTATCTCACATAGTTTCTGAAGGTCAAAAATGTAGTAGGTGCTTAGCTTAGTGTTTGTGGCTCTATGTCTCTCATGAGACTGCAGTTAAGATGTCAATCACCCAAAGTCTTGACTGGGGCTGAAGGATCCACTTCCAAGGTGTCTCATTCACAAAGCTGTTAACTGAAACTCCTCATGACAGGACAGCTTGAGAATGATTGGTGCAATGGTGAGAGCAAGGCACAAGCCTCAATGGTTTTTATGACTTAGCCTTAGACGTGACATATCACTCCTGCTGCAGCCTATTGGTCACACGGTGCACCTGTGATATGATGTGGGAGGGCACCACACAAAGGAACATCAAAAAACAACAAGTCATTGGAGGCTATCTGGAGGCTGGTTACCACATCTACGTTTTAATTGTATTGTCTTCTTGCAGAGTTATAAGAATTTTTTTGGCAAATCTAGGATATAAGACCTTTATCAGATACATGATTTGGAAGTAGTTTTTCCCCATCTAAAGTTCCTAGCCAAAGTTTTAAATTTTGATGAAGTTTAATTCATCATTTCTTTCTATTATAAATCTGGTATTTGGTAACTTATCTAGGAAATCTTTACTTAAAGCTCATCAAGGTTTTATCCTTTGGTTGCTGTCAGAGTTTTATAGTTTTACTTACTATATTTAGGTCTATGATCCATTTTGAGTTCATTTCGACATATAGTGTGAGGTAATGGTCTAAGTTCATTTATTTTAAATATGGATATTCAATTTTCTCTCCACCATTTCTTAAAAAGACTTTAATTTTCCCATTAAATTGCATTGCCCACTTTGTTGACAATCAATTGACCATAAATATAAAAGACGTCCAATTCTCTTCTATTGTTTCATTGATGTTATAGCAATACCACACTACCTTGACTATGGTAGCTCTATAGTAAGGTTTGAAATTAGATAATATAAGGCTTCCAATTTTGTTTTTCTTTCTCAAAATGGTTTTGGCTTTCTTAGGTCCTTTGAATTTCTACATAAAGTTTCGAATCAGCTTGCCAATTTCTAAAAATGAAATGAAGTTGTTCATAATATTCTCTTGCAATCATTTTAATGTCTCTAGGATTCGTAGCTATATCCCCTCTTTCTTTCCTGATTTAGCTAATTTGGGACCCCTACCTTTTTTTCTTAGTCAGTCTACCTAGAGATGTATCAATTTGGTTAAACTTTTCAAATAAGTAACTTTTGATTTCACTGATTTTTTTTCTTAATTTTCTGTTTTTTATTTTTCTCACTGATGTCCATTCTTGTCTTTATTGTTTTCTTTCTAATGCTTGCCTTGGACTCAGTTTACTCTCCTATCTCTATTTCTAAGGTGGAGCTTAGGTTATTGATGTGAGACGTTTCTTCTTAACAATACAGTTGACCCTTGAACAATGCTCGGTTACTGCACCATGCAGTTGAAAACCCACTTATAACTTTTGATTCCCCCCAAAACTTAACTACTAATAGTGGGAACCACAAGAGATCACTCTTTACTGCCATATGCAGTTTACTGGAGGGACAAACTGCTCACGTGGAGATGATCAGTATCACATGGGCATTTTAAGTGAATACAACACTTGAACATCACACCAATTGCAACAGGAGGTGGCTATGAAATTGTTATAGTAGTACAGCCTGGACTAGAGCTAATTATATACATTTATAATGCAATACTGCATCTTTATATTTGTTTACATTTATTTTGGCTATAAATGGCATCAAGTACAGTCAGTGTTTATGTGCATAAGTTTTGATAAATTTTTAATTTTTATAATAGGTTTTGTATATTTTATGGTAGTAAGTGATAAAAAAACACGCTAGGATCTACATATATTTTATGTATCCATGACATACTTTTTTCTTAATCTTTTATTATTTTCAGGTGATGCAGTTCCCCTCCAAGTTTTTCAAATTGTTACAAATATCAAAAAAAAACTACATATTAGTGGACTTACACAGTTCAAACCTGTGTTGTGCAAGGGTCAACTGAACAGAAATTTGAAACTATATATTTTCCTCTAAGAGCTGCTTTGGCTGTGCTCTATATATTGTGATATGCTATGTTTCCATTTTTATTAGGAATATTTTCTAAATTTCCTTCTATTTCTTCTTCTGTCCATGAATTATTGAGAAATGTGTTGCTTAATTTCCAAATATTTGGAATTTTTCCAAAGTTCTTTTTGTTACTGATTTCTTACTTAATTTCATTGTGGTCAGAAAACATACTTCACATAAAATCAATCTTTTAACTATATTGATATTTGTTTTATGATCTAGTATATGTCCTAGAAGAAATTATGTGTGCATTTGAAAAAGAATGTGTTTTCTGCTATGTTGGATGAGGCATTTAAAAATTTTCAGTTAGGATAGTTAGATGGATAGAAGTATTCAAGTCTTTCATATTCTTGCTGATTTTCTGCCCAGTTCTATCATTTTTTTGAAACCAGTTGGAGAACTTAACAGCAAGTTAAAATCTCCAAACATAATTTTTTTTCCAATCATAATTTTTCAATCATTTTTTCTCTCTTCCAATTCTGTCAGATTCTGCTTAATGTATTTAATCTCTCTTGCAAGATGTGTTAACACTTATGATTGTTATTGACCCTTCTGATATTGACCCTTTTATTATTATAAAATGTTTCTTCTTGTTTCTTATATTTATTTTCTTAAATTTGATTTTTTTCAATATTAATATAGCTACTCCATCCCTGTTATGATTATGGTTCACATAATATATCTTTTTCCATCTTTTTACTTTCAACATACTTGTATCTTTGTATTTAAAATGAGTGTCTTACATAGAGAGTATATAGTTGATCCTTGCATTATAATTCAGTTTGACAATCTCTTACTTTGACCCCAATGTTTAATCCATTCCCCTTTAATGTAATTAGTGATGTGATTGGATTTATATTTATCACTTTGCTATTTGTTTTTTATTAATGTCATGTCTTTTAATTCTTCTTTTCATACAGTTATGCCTTTTGTGTTAAATATATTTTAGTGTTATAATTCCTCTGTTGATATTTTAAACAGTTTTAAAGATATTTTCTTAGTGGTTCTGCTAGGAATTACAACTTGCAGCTAAACTATCAAAATCTATTTTAACACGGGCTTCCATTAAAATACAGCAACTTGTACCAGGAGAGTTTCATTCCCTCCCACCTCTCTTTTGCTATTATTCTCATTTATATATATATATATATATATATATATATATATTTATATATATATATATATATATATATATATATATAAAATGTATTATAAACCCAACAATAGAGTGTTATAACTATTGCTTTATACAATCATATCTTTTAGAGAAATTAAAACAAGAAGAGAGAAAATACATACTTATACGGTATTTTTTGCATTTTCCCATATTTTCCAACACTCCTTATGTCTTCCTACGGATTCAAGTTACTGTCCAGTATGATTTCCTTTTGCCTGAAGAATTTCCTTTAGTCTTTCTTCTAAGATAGTTCTACTGGCAGAAAACTCTAGCTCGCTCTCTCTCTCTCACTCTCTGTCACTATAGTTACCTTTCACCTCCAGTGTTTCTGATAAGAAATGAGCCACTAATCTTACTTTTGTTCTTGTATATACTTTCAAAACTTTCTCTTTGGTAATGGGTTTCAATGTTTGACTATGATGGGTCTGGGGCATAAATCTCTTGTCTTTTTCCTGATTGAAATTCACTTAGATTCTTGAATCTATTGTTTAACATAAAATTTGAGATGGATTTGGTCATTATTGTTCAAATATGTTTTCTACCCCTTTCTTTCCTCTATTTGTTAGACTTTCATCGTACATATGTTGGCACGTGGGATACTGTCCCACAGGTATCTCAGATACTACTCACTTTTCTTCAATTATTTTCCGTATTTTCTTCTTTGGATTATTTCTATTGATCAGTCTATCTTCTGCTGCTCTGTTTTCAAGTTCACTGATCCTTTCTTCTGCCATCTTATACCTGTTTATCTTATATCTGCTATTGATTTCATCTAGTGGATTTTTGTCCTTTTTTATTACTGTACTTTTCAACTCTAGAACTCCCATTTTTTCCTTTTTAATAATTTCTATTTCTTTATTAAGATTTCCTGTGTCATGAGTTACCATAATACTTTCCTTCAAATTTTTAAGCAAGGTTTTCTTTAACTATTTGAAATATTCACAATAGTTGCTTTGAAATCTTTATCTGATTAATTAAAGTTCTAAGCCCCCCTTGGAGACAGTCTATTCACTGTTTTTTGTTGTTTTGTTTCGTTTTTCCTAAATGTGGACCATGCCTTCCTGTTTCTCTGAATGGTTGGTTGGTTTATATTGTTAAAAGTAGATATTTTAGATTATATATTGTAGCAATTCTGGATTATGAAGCATTTTTTTTCCCCAAGGACTATACTTCTGGATGTTTTTCTTTTCTTTTTGTTATTTTGTTTGTTTTTTTGTTTCAGTTTGTGAGGAATTAATCTACAGAATCTGTTTTCCCCATAGCGTGCAGCTGCTCATGTCTTTATTTTGTATTTTTGTATTATAGTTTTAATTTTTAGCCTGGTGTCCAATGGATTACCTGCATGTATTCATTAGTAATCACCCAGTGACTAGACTGAGGATTCAAACACCTTGAGCCAATATGGCTTCCACCCTGGGGGTGGGTTGGGGACCAAGTTGAGACAGTTTTCAAATCAAGACACTGGGTGTTTGACTTATCTCTGGCTAGATTTCCATTTTCTATAGCAAGTCTAGTAATTCAGTCTTTTTTTCTTGTTGTTCTACTCCAGTTTCCTTGCCGCAGAAACCTGCCAGAGATCAATTAATGTCTAAGGCCTAGTCCCATTCTTGAACTGAAGGTCTAACCTTGCGTTCATCCATAGCTGCATCCTGACACTGGCTGCTTTGCCTGGAAAACCACCTCCTCACTATCTGTAGCCTTTTCTGAGTATGCTGGGTTCTCTCGTGCTTGTCAGTTCCTGGTTGGCCTATGCCATCAGCAATAAAGCTCCCAACGAAGGTGAATAAGGCCAATAGAGGGAGGAAATTTCAAAGAGAGACCATGCTTTCTTAATCATGCTATTTCTTGTACCTGTTACAGTGTGGTGTTTCACTCTTCAAAATCACCCAACAGGTATTTGTGTCATTAAATTAAGTAAAATGACTACAATTGTTTTCTGCAATTATCACCTTAACCCCATGTAAATTTCTAAATTCCCAAAAGTCTTTGGGAAGTTTGATAATTTCTGATCCTGTTTTTGATATATCGCTTATCAATCCTAGAAAGGAATTTAAGAGTGGTATAAAAACTCCCAATATTCACCCTTACATAGTCACAAATTTATATGAAGTACATTAAGTTATAAAACAAAAATATCATATCTAAATAAAGAATCTCTTTCTGTATTAGCAGTGGGCATGGCCTTAGTAATTAACTATTATGGCAAATACTCTCACAAAGATATCCATGAAATAATGATTCTTTCCTGGAATAATATGCATATTAATTAGTTCCTACAGCACTTGAGGGACTTATGTTCTATTCCCATAGCAAGGTCAGGAAATGCATCCACCTTAGTTAGCAGCAAATTTAAAAATCTTGAAGCAAGTTGGGGTCACAGAGAAGACTGGGCACCCCAAGGGAAGAGCAAAACCAGAGGTAGGAATTTTTCACAGCCCTGAAATTATACCATGTAACCTAATCAATGGACTGTATTTGTAAGCACCCTAATCTCCATTACCCACAATTGGAATGGACAGTTCTGTTCAATTAGTATGTGATCAGGGTGGGTTTGAATTTAGTGTGGAGAATGTATGTGTGCCACATTAAAATTCAAATATCCAAATGAGAAGCCTCAAGAGGATTCAAATTTAGCAACCGTTACCCAGCTAGGTATAATAATAAAATAAGTTTGCCCACTAGAATTTTAAACTTGAGTTATAATTTACTCTAAGGTAAAAATGCCAAAATTACCTCACTGTGTTCACAAATTGCTAATCAGCTTTTAGAGCCTAGGGAGCCCCTGAATACAGAACCCTCTATACACAAATCAACAAAGGAGTTCTCTGTCATTTTTATAACACAGGAATGACACACGGATGTTCCCCCAAAGGAATATGTCCATACTTATTAATCTTTGATTCCTAAAAGTCTAAACTTGATCAAGTGAATTATACATATACATGTGCTAATCTGAAGCATTTCAAGTTAATTCTAAAAAGTTAAATTATGTATTTGAATACTGCAAAATATCAAATTGTCCTAAGTTTTCCTAAAATATTAAACTTCCATTAGAAACATAATAATAGACCCAAGCCCAATAATTCCAAAGTATAAATAACTCCAGAGAGTGGTAAAGGTTGGTGGGGAGGTAAACTCATATATTTGGAGATGCTATACAATCTGTTCAAATATTAAAGTAATAGTCTCTTGATCAAAATACTTTAGACATGCACGTCACTTGGGAGATTTAGGGACTAGATGATTCTGTAGTGTAAGGAAAGAATATCGTTATGTACTGTGCCTGTGACCCTAAGAAAATAATATACTTCAAAACATCATCTGTGTGTCGGAAAGAACGAAGAGGCAAAGTGGGTAAAAGTGGCATTCTTAAAACATGGGTCTGGAAACATGGGTTCTTTTCCTTGTTTTGCCACTAACCTTGGGAAAGTAACTTGACTCTCTGGGTTTCAGTGTCTTCATCTACACATTAGGTTATTAGAGTCAGATGATTTAACAAAGGTCCTAAAACGACCACTTGTCTGGATCCGGCCATTAGATATGTTTGGTTTAGACCAGCATTTTTAGACAACAATATCGACAAAATTGTTAATTAAAATAAGTCACATAAAAATCTGGACTTGTTTTTTTGTCTTGAAAAAATCGAAAAACGGGCTCAAAACTGTGCCAAAATGTCCACAACACTCAGCTTGAGCTGGGTAGTGACTGCCCTCTACAGATGCAAGCTACTTCTAGTTGGCTCCCATTCTACTCTTCTGTATTGAGCATGTATATGTACTCTCACCCAGCCCGTTTCACTCACTTACTGTGTCTGCCTAGCCCTGAAGGGAGTTGATTTTGTTATCTCTAATTTAGTAGGTCGCTTCAAGTTTGAAGATTCTGTGATTCTTTAAGTTTATCAGAATACATTCTATATAATATATAAGAATACACTATCCTGTTCGTTCCTAGAATGGTAAGCTTCTACTTAAAAAGATTAAAACCAGAGAGAATGGGTAAGAGAGTCATCATGCTCTAGCAGACAGATACATTCGAGGACAATTGGAGCATGGGGTGTGGCTCATTTGGGTGAACTTGAAGTAAGAAGCAAAGCATAAGATCCCAAGGAAGTGTGGACACAAGGAAAATAAGGCACTTCAAATTTGGGCGAGGAAGGGCAAAAAATAAATTCTGAATGCCTTCAAGAAAGGAAAGAGTAAGTGGTTTCCTCCAGTGTGTTCTTCAAGGCCTGCCGCTGCTAAGCCTCATGCTATTGCCTGATTTGTTAAATGTCACAGCTTGAGCTTCCCCATTAGAAAGATGAGAAAACTTAGGTTCATAAAGATTAAGTAACTTATCCAATGTCACACAGCTGGTAACTGTCAGAAGCAGAATTGGAATCGAACTCAAAAGTCACAGTTCTTTCCATGCCACCAGACAAACGTCTACTTCCTAGCTTGGCCTTTAGTCAACCAGGCTTGAGAGAAACAGACATGGGAGAGAATGAACCTACTTCTGTTTCATTTGCAGAAATATGATGAGGTTCTATAGTTTTGTTAAAGATACCCTTTCAAATAAGTATAAATATATAACATTGGGACCCCAAATCAATTACCAATCAAAAATTAGAATATCTTCCCCTAAATCATAGTAGTATCATAATCAGTTACCCCAGTGGGCCGAAATATATTATAGTCATTCGTTCATCTTGAACAGTTAAATGTTGCCATTTCCAAAAAGTGAGGGAAAGCCAAGACACACCATATGGTAATTTTAAAATCCCAGGGGGCGCCTGGGTGGATCGGTCGGTTAAGCGGCCGACTTCGGCTCAGGTCATGATCTTGTGGTCCGTGAGTTCGAGCCCCGTGTCGGGCTCTGTGCTGACAGCTCAGAGCCTGGAGCCTGTTCCAGATTCTGTGTCTCCCTCTCTCTCTGCTCCTCCCCTGTTCATGCTCTGTCTCTCTCTGTCTCAAAAATAAATAAACGTTAAAAAAAAAAAATTAAAAAAAAAAATCCTAGGAAGAATTTTGAACACTTACTGAGAACTTTTCTAATCTGGACGTTTACATTAATGTTTATTTAGCCATATTCTGTTTTCACAAAATCGACAATCATAATAAAAGTCTTTCTTAAAGTATGCAGTAGCGAAAACACTCACAGACATAAGAAAAAGCTGAAAACCCAGCCTTCCTTAATTTTTATAGAGTACTGCGGGAAACTATGTCATAACGTATGTCACAATTCTCTTGATCTCTCTTGAAAAAAGAGGGGCTCTAATTACATATGAGATCAAAAGGAGATAAATATTACACAAGAATTGCCTTTCGATTTCTGAATTGTGGTTGTATTTTTTGAAGGTCCGCTGTATTCCTCGATGATCATCATTAATTGCAATACAATTTAGAAAAATAATCCAGCATGCTGTAGGTGTTTATTCAGTCATGTTTATCTCTTAGCATATTCCTACTTCAGTAGTCCACACACTCATAAAATACTAAATTAGAGAGGCTAAATGGTTAACTTAGATAATCAGCTGCACAAATACCTTACACAATTAATTCTTTTTTGTGTATTTGGAAGATGAGAGATGTAAGAAACACTTATCTATGTTATGATCCAAATTCAAATCTTTCACTTTAAAAACAAGGCCAAGTAGCCAAGCCTCCCCTACTGTCGTGCTCTATAGTATAACATCTCTTGATTACTCTGACAGAGTTCCAGTCACAGGTTGTGAGTCAGAAAGAGGATTTTCAATGTCCAGCAGCTAAATGTGTCAGCCATGACATTTCTGAAAGTTCTATTTTTATATACAGAGAGAAGGAAAAATCACTTCTTTGTATCTGTCCTTTGCAAAATTCTCAGTTTAACTCCAGCTTTAGATATGTACAATAGTGAATGCATTCTTGGTTAACATGACAAGCGACTGACATTTTTAAACTGGAATAATGCATGTAATGAAAAAATAATCTACACAAGTTTGTTCCTTCTTCATTCTTATTCCCTCCTTTAGTCATAAAGGCCGTTAAAATGCAGTTGAAATAATACAAACTGCAATTCAAATCTCACTATTGTCCTAATCCCTTTTTTTCCCGACTCTTATACAGCTTATCTAAAAATGTTGAAATGTAACTTGCTTGAGTTCTAATATTATGTGAATTAAGAGTCAGTATTGTTTGGAAGCTCCTTTTAATTGGTCTACAGGGAGGTTTTCTGTATATATTAAAATGATTGTGTGTCTGAATTATAACGAACCTACCTTTAAACTTCCTTTGTGCTTAAATACATATTAGAGGCAAACCATTTTAATACTTCTCGGAAGAGGCTTTATTGCTAAAATTATTGGTTTGGCCATCGTGGCATAAATGGAAATTTCTGATTGGCTGTCATATCAATGTCAGTGAAGCCCAGCAAGTGCATGGCTCTGGCTGTTTTCCTTATTTTTATTTATAAATTCTGTTTCATAACAGCAATAAGATGCTTCAGGCCTTGCAGTTCTGGGGGATTATTGCACTTGTCAGGTGGTAAAAATCACTGGTCCCCCTGCCTTGTGCCACAGAACACCACTAGAGGCATGTCATCACTGAGAAATGCAATTCCTAGAATTTCTTAATGCTTTATTATGACTTATCTAACTTTTAAAATAAATCATTTATTTTGAAGGCCGGAGGTGTCTGAAGAGTATTCAACCAGTAGCTAAGAAATGGGGAAGAAATCAAAGCGTAGATCATGGAGGCAGAGAGAGAAATGACCAAGGTGTGGCCATCTTATGAGGAGTCCTGAAGGATATAAAAATCTACAATAAAGTAGTATATTTTATATTAAAATTGAAAAGCTGGGCTACAACTACCCAACATATTTGCATATTCATATAAATTGTCTTACCGTAATATTTGAAGCTTCTTTTCTCCTTTACAAATAAACGTTGATATAAACTGCATGCATACATATGATATACATCACAAGTATGAATATATGCAGATCACATTTGAAAATGTAATTTGCTTACACTAAAGGAAAGGCTCCACGCTATTTTTTTTTATTTTAAAAAATCCTATTTGATATTAACTAGCATAATGCCAAAATTTAAAAATACCGAAATGTATACTTGTGAAAAGTATAAGCAGCCTGATTTTTTAAGTAAGTGAAATACAAAATTCAGACTCAAATTATGCAACAATGGATAGAGGTTTAAACTTGATTAAATTACTATTTCTAAATAATTGTTTGTAAGTTTCTATATCTTAACAATTGTTCTAAATAACAATGTAAGCCTAAGGAGACCAAATTATCTTTTCAGGGAAAGAATACCAAAGTTTATCTTGGAAAAGGGCCAGTTTTAGGTAGGGGGTGTTTATGGCCTGGGGAGTTACTGTAGCAATAGAAAAAGATTAATAATTTGCACATGTGAGATTCTTGGAAGGCAGGATACAGCTGTAAAGAATTAACCCCTCTTGAGAGATGTAAAAACACAGAGCAGCTGTTGGGAGGGACTAAAAACTATTCAGGCTACACAAGTCCTCAAAGTGAAGCACAGAAAGTGCATTTGGGGACTGACAAGCTTTTGTCTTTGCTTAGAAAGGGGCAGATAGCTTAAAAAAAAATTTAAGACAAAAGGAACCAATTGTGCCCGATGAAAACGTATTGTTGAAATGTTAAGTAGGCACTACAATGAGTTTACAGAAGTCTAATACTACGATGCCAGGCTCAAGACAACTTAAAATGGAGCCACTCCATTAAACGAAGGTGTGTACATCCGGGTGACTATGCCCTCCACCTCTCGCTCTCTGAAATTTCATTTCATTCACTGGCAGAGACTAATTTTTCAGAATACACATAGCCCCACCCTAAAAGGAATCAAATTAAAATATTTTATCAATGGCTAAATGAGAGGTCCAAATTCCATTTTAACTGAAATCTGTGGTTGATTTTTGCTTCATGAGAGAGAAGAGTGACTACCATGCTTTCAGTGAAAGCAGCCCAACATGACTTTTTTCAAGATCTTAAAACGCAGGTTGAAAGAGTGAAGATAGTATTGAAAATATTTTATGAAATCTCCTTTAAGTAAATCTCATTCATGATTCCCATGTCCTTCGAGCTTGAAGCAGATATGGAAAAACTCCACACCTGACTAAATGTACAATTCAGTACCTTTGTGTTTCCTTCAAAATAACAGGTCAGTGGTTCTCAAAGTGTGGTCTCAGGTTCCCTGGGGGTCCTAAGACTCTTTCGGGGGCCTCATGGGGGTAGGACTTATTTTCGTAATAATACTAAGCCTTTTTTTTTTTTTTTTTTGTCCACACTGATTGTCTCATGAGTGTTCAGTGGACTTTCCAGAGGCGACATGGCATGTGATGACATCATCACACTGGCGGCTAATGGAATACGTGTGCTTGTGGACTCTTGTGTTTTGGGGATTTTTCTAAGGAAACTCTTGAGGTCGTGAATAATTTTTAAGGGTATAAACAAGTCTTGAGACTAAAACATCAGAAAAGTATTACAATATAGTTACCTGGCTCATCTCACAGCAACATCCTTGCCCCTTCCTTCGATGCTTTCAATGCTTTCTGGGTAGCGGTAAACACAATGCAGTTGCCATTATCGTGATCCAAGAACATGAATACCTGTTATCTGCACATTTCAAACTCTGTCCTTAGCGGCCTAACCTTTAAAATCCATAAAATAAAATTGTATGTGTCAATAGCATATGAAGTAGATAAAAGTAGAGCTGGTGTCTGGGAAGCAGGAAACACAGATCTGCCTATGGACTGACTCCTCCAGATCTTCCTGGACTTCTCTCGAAACATTATGAAAACCCCATGTTAGATTATATATATATCTATAGATATAGATATATACCTATAGATATATATATGTATAGATATATATGTATATATATATATATACGTGTATATATATCTATATATATCTATGTATACATAGATATACATATGTATCTATATATATACATATATATCTATGTATACATAGATATCTATGTATATATATAGATACATATCTATGTATACATAGATATATATATATAGATATATATACTATATACTATATCTATATATATAGATATACATATATATGTATATAGTATATATATATAGATATAGATATATATGTGCAGAGAGAGATATATAGATATAGATATATATGTGCAGAGAGAGAGAGAGTCTGTGTGTGTCTGTGTGTGTTCTTCTACACTTATAATCCTATTTGGTTTCAATAACAATCCTGTGAAGTATAAAAAGAGACATTATCCCACTATACGTATAAAGAAATTGAGAGGCTCAGAGAGAGTCACGCACCTGTAAGTGATGAAGGTAAGCCTGTCTTCGATTCCATGTCCAGGGGCCTTATATCTATACTATTCTGGCTCTAGTTGGCATTTCAAACTGTTCCTAAACTTAAGCCTAATTTTTATAATTATATATTTAGCTCTCTTCTTCCCTAGGCATTGAGACAGAAGAGCCCCTTTACTCACTGTGAGTTCTCCTCAAGAATTCTCTTCTAAAACCTCACTTTGGCAAGTACCTCAGTGAAGGTCAGGTCCACTAGGGAGCCTTCTGTTAACATTGCCCCCCCAAGTAGAGACAAGCAAGCAAAGAAGAAAATAAATATGACAGGGAGAATAAGGGAGGAGTAATCATTCAGAAAAGGTATGCCTTAAGATGACAGTATTTTCTGCTTAAACTCTCCTCCTTTTATTTCCCAACCCAGTCTACCATCCCTTTAGCGGGCATATTGTAAATTGAAAGAGAGAGGTATTGAGCATTTGATTTCTTCATACATCACACACACAGGGATATTATTTGAGGTTTTTAAAATAATTTATCTTAACCGAAGAGTATGCCTACTGCACTCGTCTTTCGGGTACGTAGATAAATGCAACAGGGTGAATAGCTTTCTAGGATCATGAAGGCAAGAAAACAGCTAAACAATGTTAACGATTTATAAGGCTAATCTACATTACATTTGATTTAATCACTGTGCTGTTTTCCTCATTAGGTAGTTATTACTAGACCATCTATCCCTTTCCAACAAATTCGCCTTCCTTCCTCAACCTCCACCACCAATACCTCAACTTTTATCTGCAGCTTAGTTATGTGTTTGGTGGAGGTAGGACTTCGACAGCAGTATGATCTTTTTGAGGAATAGGTCAGTCTCCTACTGTGTTGGAATCTGCAACCTTCTTGGGGTTGCCTGGCCCAGATATTTTTTGCTAGACCAAGAACTGAGCGTGGTCATTATTTTCAGACTTCAGAGAAACATTCACAAGCAGGTCTGATCTATCTAAAGCAACATTAAAAGCTCCTGAATACCATTCCTATTAACCAGTGTATTTCTAATAATTTCTCTTCACTGAAAATAGCACCATGCACAAATAGAGGAATAGAAGCATTTGTCAAGCTGTGCTAGTTAATAGTAACTCTAATATAAAGATTACAGAATGTTCAGGGAAAATTAACCAAATGATTAAACACAATCCTATGTTTAATTAACACAAAAATGTTTTGCATATTAACTCATTCTATTGTCTAAAACAGCATTTATCATACAAAATAGAATAATAAAAGTTGACTTATACAATATTCTTTATCACCATGGTGTTTTCTACTATTTATCTAATGTTCTATTAAAAGATAAACAGGGGCATATTAAAAATTTTAAGAGCTTATTTGAGCAAAAATCAATTTGAATCAGGCAGCATCCAATCTAGCAGATAGAAGGGAGCTCCGAGGAGCTGTATAAAATGAAAGAATTTTATAGGCAGAGTGGAGCAGGAACAAGGAAGTTATATTAAGCAAAAAAACCAGGTTGGTTATGCCAAGGTTACTTTCCTTTAATGGATGCCAGTGTTCTATCAGGCCGATTACCTAACTAGAGCTGATTAGGCCATTCTTGATTGAGTCGTTTAAGATCCATTTCTAGGAGAACCAAAACTGTAATTGTCTCGGTTTAGCAATGTAAAGCTTAGCATGAGTGACACCGAGTTGGGCCCGTTGTCTTGTTTTTAATAGCACACAGGACCTTTGTAAGGGAGGTAAACTTTATTATCCCATTTTATAAATGATGATAATAGACAAAGTAGTTAAGTAATGTTCCTGGAGTCATATCCCAATCACTGGTACTGCTGAAATTAGAGCAGAGAATTTTTGCTTTCTAGTTAGGTTCTTAAGGTTCTTTGTTACCTTGAAATTATGTCACCATCAGAAATGTTTTCTGTTGCCCAAGGCATAGTTTACTGAATATCTCCTATGAGCCAGGGACTTTTATACATGTTGTCTCATTAAATCCTCATAAACCACCTTGTTAAAAAATGATTATAGGTGAGTCCACTAAAGTCCAGAGATGTTTGGTAATTTGCCAGGCTTGAACATGACTGAATCAAGATTCTAGGCCCAAGTTCAAGAACCTTTACTACCTTGCCTCAATTTCTTCTATTACAAGTCTAAAAGAAAAAAGAAATATTTCTGCAAACAATCACATATAGCAATAACCCACACAGGATAATGTATGGAGCCTCTGGTTGGCTCAGTCAGTAGAGCAGGGTGATCTGCCCAGCTTAGAACAACTGATTTCAAAGCAGGGATCAAAAGTTAGCAAATACATATTGATCTCTTACTATATCAGGAATTATGCTAAATTTTTGGCCGCATGAAGTACTTTCTAGAGTAATTTTACATAAAAATAAAGATATGAGCAAGAAAAAGAAACCAGTAAGGAAACAGACACATTTGCAGGTAGAGTAGGAAAGGAGAACCAAATGAGTTGGGCAAGGAAAGCTGTGTTGCGTGTTTTACGATCAGTCTCCACTAAGTTAAGTCATACACAATGAAAACTTGTTAATTTTCATTAAGGCAGACTAAGATTTATTTTGTGAAGTGACTGTTTTATCTCTAATTTAGAAAGGCATTGAGCCAAACAGCTCCACAGGCAGCAGAACCCGTCCCCTTGGAAAATGCCTGGTAGTTCCCTTTGCGTTCCCAAATTGGTACTCCCAGCCCCAGACAGGAAGTCCCACCCTCCACCGGAAAAGATGGAGGCTGGACTCAGAAGCTAGAGCTGGTAAGTTAAGGCCATTAAAATGGGCTTAATTGTGGTTAGGGCCTCTTGAAACGTTTATCAGCGTTATTTTTCAGGTCCGATTAAGGTAACTCCTTCACCACCCAGAGGGTACCTTTAGAGCCTCTTTGTAAGTTTAGAGGAAGGCGAATTGCTGCCTACTTCCCAGGCGGCGTGGCGCGTCGGTGAGCGTGGGTCCTGGAGAGTGGCAGGACAGGGCTTGAAGGCAGAGGGCTACGAGGTGGGTGAAATACCTCGTTAACTTGCCTTTGAGGCAGCACGCTACGGAAGGCGTTTGTTTTCTATGATATTGAAGCAATAGGCCCAGAGTTGAGCTGACTAGTAATGACTTAGCTGAAGTAGTCCCAGAGTAAACATATCAGATTTGCTGAAAAAGAAAGATTCTGAAACATTTACCTTTTCTACCTTCTTCAGTCAAGCATTTCCTGAGGATGACCCAGAGGTCTGTTTATTTTTCCAAAGAACAAAACACTGGCAGCGGGGTGGGAGGGATGTTAAATTTTTTTTTGCTTAGGAAAAATCTTTGGATGTCAAATACTTCCTATTTATTTATTTGTTTATTTATGTATGTATGTATGTAAATGGAGGTTGCAGAAAGACTTAAGCTCAACTCACTCAGTAACACACCTTGTTTGCCTTACCGTTGTAATTACTGCTCAAGAGGGAGACTAAGTTGCTTACTTCTAGCTCTTAGGCTGCTCGGGGGTGGCTGTTGTTAGAGTTCCCTTGAGATAATGATTCTTCTGGGTCAGTCTGAAGAAACCGTCTGCAACAATGGCAATCCCCAGGGTGACACTCTTGAGGGGGCCTAGATTCAGCTGTCAGTCACCTTCAGCCCAGAGCCATCAAATCCATTTACACAAAAGCTGGTTATCACAAACCTTTTGAAAAGCTAAGTAAAGAGGAGATTTACCCATCCTTGAATCTTCATTCTTTTTTCTTTGATTCCCTCATTTCTCTTATCTTTCCTTTTTTTCCCTAACCACCTCTGGGAACTTCTGGGATTTTTTTCCCTTCTTTTGTTCCACCCTAGAGCTTACACTATTGTTATCTTAAAGCTTGAGCATAAGCTTGAATATAGCTCTCAAGATATACAGAAATAAATACCTGGTACTCTTGTATGAAAACTTTTAATTCTAATAAGTATTTTTGTCTCCAAAATGGTAGGATTTTCTGGGGGTTGGGAAGGGCTTGTTTCATGCTATAACGTTGAGAAACTGAAATTCTGTGCAGTATTTAAAGTATTTCTTTAAGCATACGTTTGCCTATGTGTATACATTCATATATCCTTTCCTATGGTATACATACCTGTTTGTTTGTTTTTTTAATTTTTACACTCATGAGACTATAACATGAAAACCTGAATCAGTTTGCAACTGAAATGACCCTCCACAACTTCTACAAATGTGAAAAAATTATTTTGTTATCTACATATCACTGAATTTCAAATATAGCCATTCTTCATGTGAATTTTGTAACTTTGTAATTATAAGGAACCGATCTCCTTTCCTTGGGAAAAAGAGAAATTTTGGTCTTGCTCTCGAAATTCTGATCTTCTCTACGTACATCATGACATCATTATCAAACATTTAATTTAATGAAGTGAAAGACAGTTTTAATTAGTGAAATAGTAAATAAAATATTAGATTAAAATAGAAGTATTTTGTTTATGTGCATATGGTTGCTAGAATTAGACTAACAAAGTATCGCCTAGATAATGCCTTGTGGGAGTATTTGTGACTATAATTAGTTTGTCAGTTATAAGAAATTTTAGTGTTGTAGCCACAGATAGAGGCAGCAGATATCTTAAGCATGGTTGAGATAGCAGTCCTGATGAGAAGGGCAGGTCAAGAAACATCTACGTTACGGCAAAAAAAAAAAAAAAAAAAAAGATAGTTGGCAGGCTGCCACAGGCCATGCCACTAAAGCCAGTATCAACACTAACGATACCAGTTGCATATGATATAGCCCAGGTTAGTTCAGACCCCCACCAGGTCCCTGATTCCCTTCTGGTGACTACCAAAAGAACGCCCAATATTCCATTTTGTTCATTCAACATTATTTCTTGAGCATTGACTGCTATTTCCAGAATGTAATGGTAAAACCTTCTTAAGTAACTTACACGTAAAGGACCAGCACCACGTAGATTTTTGAGTGTGCCCAAAAATAGATTGTCGTCAAGTAAACATGATGAAATCTTATTTCATAATCTTAAAATTAATTTGCCCATTCAGACTATGAGTGTCCCAGAAGTGTTGTTAGCATTTGAGGGTATAAAAATCAACAAAATAAAGCACTTACTTAGTATAGGCCACTGTCGTCTCTTCAGCAACTTAGACCTGCACAGTTTGGTTTTTGCCTGTCTCCTGGGTCTCTTTTCTAGACACTTCATTTCCTTCACACCATATTCCAAACACGTGAGTTTTTTTGGTTTCTGTTATTTGCTTTCAGTTGTTGGAACATGTCATGTCTTATTCATCTCAGGTCCTTTGGGATGATTGTGGTCCAAGTTTATAAAATTTTATTGTATGGTTCACCCCTGTACTTTGAGGAAAGTAGAGGTAAATTATTAGCTTTTATAGTTGGATATTAGCTCTAGTGGGAGATTTAGATCATTTAATCCACTGGACTCTGATAACAGTGTATTAAATGCATGAAACAAACTCTTCATACTATTACTCATCCGTTTGAAACTTTTATTAGTTGACTTATTGTTCCTATGCCACTTTCACCATTACCACATTGTGTGTCTCAATACATATTATACAGTGTATTCATTTCCTGAGGTTGCCCTTCACCAGTTGAGTGGCTAAAACAACAGAAATTTGTTCTCTCACAGTTCTGGGGGCTAGAAACCTGAAACCAAAGCATCCGTGATGATCCACTGAGGCTCTGGGAGAAGATTCGTCCCATGCCTCTCACGTACCTTACTGCGGCTGCCTACAGTCCTTGGCATTCCTTGGTTTCTAGCCACACCACTCTAATCTCTGTTTCTGTCGTTTTGCCTCTTTCTCTTCTATCTTGTGTCTCTCTTCTGTGAGTCTTCTTTAAGGACGGTTGTCATTGGGTTTAGGACCTACCGAAATCAGGATAATCTCCTTTTATCAAGATCCTTAACTTAATTACAGCTATAAAGACCCTTTTTCTGAATAAGGTAACATTTACAGTTTCTAGGAATTTTATGTAGACATATCTCTTGGGGGACCACTGTTCAACCCATTATATATGGGAATTTGTCAATTTTACATGTAACATTATTTACATGTTTTCATTCCAAAATCAAAGCACTCAGGATGCCTTTAATACAGCCTAAGTGACTAATGTATATATCCAGCATTTAACTTGAAAGCTACATTTAATCTGTCAAATTTTATGGTTAGGAATTCATATAAAATTTTGATGACCTGGTTCTAGGATTTTAAGAGTTTTACTGAGGAAAATATTTGGGTATAGGAAATCACGTGTCCTTTGTCCTTTTCACTGTAATGTGTGTTCATTTTCATTTCATTTCTAAGAGAAAGAGGCGGAGGTAATGACTATCAAAATCAACCATATGTTACAATCATTTGTTTGAAGTGCATTGACAAGGAATTAATTAATGCTTTAATAGAAAACCACATTAAAGTGGCGCCTGGGTAGCCCAGTCGGTTGAGTGGTTGAGCTTCCAGCTTTTTGTTTAGACTCAGGTCAGGGTCTCACCTTTTGTGAGTTCGAGCCCCATATCAGGCTCTGTGCTGGCAGTGTGGAACCTGCTTGGGAATCTCTCTCTCCCTCTCTCTGTGCCCCTCTCCTGTGCACGTGCATCTCTCTCAAAACAAATAAACATTTAAAAAGGAGAAAAATACATTAGAGAAACATGCAAATTTCAGTTAACAATAATTGGGGAAATGTAACAAATATTGCATCCAGAATGGTTTTATATATATACTTTTTTCTTAATTTTTTATATTTAGTAGTAGCCTTACTTACAAAAGATTAGAAAGGCAAATATGTTCTTGATTGTATACATATACAATAGTTGTTGGTAGAAATAGACCCTGGTATTTGTTAGCTGAAATACTAACAGATTACAACTGAACTGATTGGTTCTAGGGATGCTTACAGTTTTCCTCTTTTCTTTATTCTTTCTCTCTTTCTTTCTTTCTCTCTCTCTCTCTCTTTCTTTCCTTCTTTCTTTCTTTCTTTCTTTCTTTCTTTCTTTCTTTCTTTCTTTTTTGTGGGGATTATGTTTAGCCAAAATTATTTCCTTAAGCAAGTGTAGTAGGTAGCTGAGAATTAGAGTAATAAGAATAAGGTTAGGGAAGGAAACAGTGGTTTAGAGAATGGGATTTCAAGAAAGGAAAATGACATTGGAAACAAAAACATGATGGAATTCAAAATAGCTATATTATATGTGAAAAATGTGTGTAAAAGTACTGAAAGATAGTACCTAAATGGAAAAAAAATACAATCTAATGCATTGTTTTATTAGATTGGAAATTAAAAGACAATTCCTATTTCTAACTCAACTTTGTAGGAAGTTATAGTCTTCTCAACATTACACATTTATCAAAGCCCTGACAATCCACAGCTTACCTAAACCTTTTCATTGATTACTTAGGAGCTATATGACCTAGTCAGAGAGGGTTTCTGTCTCAAGTTTTCATTCTTAACATAGGAAGAATACCTATCAACTGTGCTTTTCCCGTTGATAATGAAAAAAAGGTAGTGATTCATTTTTCCATCTGGTAGCAACCAGGCACTTAGGGAGGCATATTAACTATATCACAGCAGTAGCAATTTACCAAATCAGACTTAAGTTGCCTAGAATAGTTTTTCTTTCCCTGATTTCCGACTGTCCAATATTTGAGCTGTTAATTTACTAGGAAGGAACGATCAAATCACAGCAGAACTGTATACCGGCATTCTGGGAAATAGGCTGAGCTGAGAAAGATTTTCTATTTAACAAGAATTGCCCATTATAGATTATTCTTAAAAGGAAAAATAGGTGATAGAGAAAGTTGAACCTGATGATATCAGAAAAGGAAAATAGAAGACTATGTATGAGAGAGAGAGAGAGAGAGAGAGAGAGAACTTGAGAATCCTTGGTGCCAGCAAGAGTGAGGGAAAACACAGGGATATGTTGAAATCTCTTTTGCAGCCTCAGCTATATTGTATCAATCTATTCTTTATAACCATTTCCAACTATCTCTTTTTCTCACACACCAGCAATAGGATTTACTCAATGTTATTTCCAGAAGGAACACCTCAAGAAACACTTTCAGAAACAGTTTCTCAATTCCAGGATACTGATACTTTTACCAGCCAGAAGAGAATTTCTGAAAATCATTTCAAAGACCAAAGTTGCTGAAAATAGCAAGAGCCCTTAAAATATGTATACAAATATATATGTATATACAGTGTACACACATTAACATGGATGAAGAAAATTGATAAAATAAATCGTAGGGGCCAAGAAACATCAGCATTTTACCATTTACCTTTGAACGTACCTGAATCTTGTCTAAAAAACTTGATCCTCTTTCAGCTATTTTTGGAACAGTCAAGCTGTATTGAGATTCTTTTGTAGATGGGAAAGTTTTACTTGGAAAGCTAGGATGAAAGTTCTCTTTTACAAAAATTCACTTTATTTGGCCACTGAAGTCCACTCCCCCCTAGGTTTGCATTTACTTTTTAAGGTATTTGTTCCTAGATTCTTTAAAATCTGGGGGGAAAAATAAGCTCCTTGTAGAATGTGGCTTACATGAGTTCATTTGAGTGAAAGGATGGTCCTTTTTCCATTTTCAAATAATCTAATATGTCACAAGTGAGGGAATCTGCTTTTTCATCCACTGTCTCAGTGTATATAAGTGTATGTTTATGTAGGTGTGTGTCAATGTTTTTATTCCCTTATTTCCAAGGAGAGATGTGTACATTGTAGAGACTGATCCTCAAGATCATCATTATAGACTTTAAGCATGAAAAAATTCTGAAAACCCTGTTGGTTAAAATTGAAAATAAGACTCAGGTCTGAGATCTTAACCATTGAAAACCTTGAAATCTCATAAATTAAGCATCATGGAGCCTGGTCCCATCTTTCATAACAGCTCTCCAGAGAAAACCTAAAAGCTAGGGCACTCTAAGATGAGCCGTGGATGATTCAGTAGGTGGCACAATTTTCACTGAGTCAGTACTGAACTGATGCCCCAGCATGGTATGAGGGGGCACTGCTCTGCTGGAGGTGTCGTCTAATGGATGAGGGTAAAACCAAGGTCTTGACCACCAGCAGTTATTAAAAATCCCATGGCACTTTTCAAAAGAGTAAAGATGATGTTAAACCCTGTGTCCTGGCTAATTTCCAAATTGGGCAATTATATTCTGCCTACTTAAAATTTCTCTGTAATTTTAGTTGGATAATATATTCCTCATCTTCTGCCCTATGCTTTTGCTATTTCCAGCTTAGAGGTGGATGCATTTCTGTGGTGAGGGAAGTGATGCTTCTTTGAAAAATGTCTTACAAGGTCTGAGATCAGGAGATGAAAGGTACAACATCCATCTATCAGAACAGGTGCCATATTAGTTTGTTTCTCCTGTGATTAGGCTGACTATAAGAAAATTACCAAATAAGTGTCTTTAAAAATAGCCTCGTCAGGTAGTCAGAGGTGCTATGCTTGCAAAGATTTCGAAGATGGATATTTTAATTTTATTAAGTTGTGACTAAGAAATGAGGCTTCTCTTGAAGTGAATATATTATGTAAATACTAACAATTTAAGCATGAAATTATAGACATTTAATAGAAATAATTAAATTTCCCAACATTTGCCTAGCAAAGCCTATCACATTCGCTCGAAAACATTAGTCGCGATATCATTTTCACTTAGGATATATTAGAATTTTCTCCAAATCAATCATTGCTAAGAGAGAGAAGGTCACTATCAGGGAAAAAATGGAAAGCATTTCTTAAAAACTAATAATAAAATAATTGTTGGTTAGCATGGTCTGGATTTGGGGAAAACCTACAGAAAACATTCCTAAGGGAAAGGCTAATGGTAAGACTGTGGAACGCTAGACCCATGCTTCGTGTTTCCAGCTTCACTCAATACTTTGGGATCAACACATAGAAAAAAATGTCCAGTAGAAATTTAGTGCCATAGATCATAACATTTGCATTTATCTTGGCTATTTAAATGCCTAACTAGAAAATGATAAAAACCATCAACAACTCAGTTTTCTCAAGTACCAAGTATTTATCTGCAAAAACAAAAGATCAATCTAATCTTCTCTTAGAGAGTCTTACTGTGACTTTCATATATTACCTTTTTTTGTACAGAATCTTTCCAAGTAGTTTTAAAATGGTGTAACGGCAAAGGTTTCTATTTCTAACAATTAATTAATTTAGCTGTATTACAGACTTTTCTAACTTCAAGTCATTCTGCTTTACAGATGTATTAAAAACTTATCTTGTGCTTATTAATGATAGAGTTAATACAAGAGAACGCTTTGCAGCAAAAGAAAAATCCAGCAGCATGCAGAGATAGTACTAAATGCTATGGTAAATAAACATAGTAATTCTGTGTGTAAATGCTATAGCTACTGAATAAAGAAACCACTTGAAAAGGAAATACTATCTTTAGAATTTGGACTTGCCTTTAGCAGAAAACATTGTAATGTTTTTAGCCCAGCTTCTCTGACAACTACAACAGACTGTGCTAACAGAAGAGTTCACTTTGTAATAGAAAAAGTAGTCACTCTGATCACTTTGTCTTTTTAGTATGCAGCCCAGAGGATTCAGAAAAAGATTACATTTACCATAATTAACATATATGTAAATGGAGATCATGGCTATGAATGATAAATTTTCATAGCAATTTAAACCTTGTACAAATTAATCAACCATACAGACACTTGATTAATGAAAGGCAGTGTCACTTTAAAATGCAACATGTTAATATATATTACTGTTATCACAGATCAAAGAATCTTTAAATGTAAACCAATTAGAACAAAGCTCAATCTACATTTTTTAACAAATTTAATTCCCATGTAATTATGATGGCAATTTGGAAAAAAAAGTTATCCTGTTTCATATTTATTTACTAATTTTAGTGAAAAGTCATGCAAATTAATTTTGGATGTCCCATCATAGTGACTGGATTCCCAAAATATAGGATTACAGTATCATTGAAGGATAAGATGAATGTACTAAAGCAATTACAAATTGGATACAAGATATTTATACACATGTCATGTTCAATTTAGAAGTTTTCTTCTAGTTTCCCCGTTTTTGGTCTCACTGAAAGAGTTACACTAAACAGATTAAGTGCTAAATGACTGATATTCAGTCAATACAGTGTTTGAGATGAGATTTAACATGCTGCTTAACTAAGAGCTATTTTTCTTGGTCTTTGAGGAATAAAAAGGTAAAAACTCTATTGTAAATTTACTTTATTAAGAATGACTTTTATTATCATAGTGAAAATGAATGCCTAATTTACAGAAAAAAAATCTTTTTAAAAGAAATATAAAATGTATAGTTAATACATAAGTGTGTGTTCACAATATAAGACCTGGGATATAAAGTGTTCCTATAATTCTGTTTTTTGCAAGCAGAAGTTAGGCACAAAAACAAACACTCTACTTTGCAAAGTCAACATAGATCTACGCGGATCTATTTTACAAGGGTAACCCTATAATGAGTCATTAATTATCATTCTTAACTTGGCAGTCTAAGCTGTTGCCACATTAGACCACTTAGACCAGTATATCATTGAATACACTGTTGAGAAAGAATTGGTAAAATAACAAGAAAGACAGCAGTCCGTAACGGACAGAAAGATGAAATAAATGTGACACTGAGTTCTAATAACTCTTGAGCATTTTCCGTGTGCCATATGCCATATTAAGAACTTGGCACTTTTAAAAGATAATGCATCTATTTGTGACTTAATTATTAAATCATTTAATTCTGATAACACCTCTAAAATAGAATTGTTAGTTGGCAGAGATAGTAAGTAGTCAAACTGGACTTTTGATCTTCGGGCTTCTCGTTTCAAAGTTTGTGTTCTTGGGGCACCCGGGTGGCTCAGTGGGTTAAGCGTCTGACTTCCACTCAGGTCATGATCTCACAGTTCATGGGTTCGAGCCCCACGTCGGGCTCTGTGCTGACAGCTCTGAACCTGGAGCCTGCTTCAGATTCTGTGTCTCCCTCTCTCTCTCTCTCTGTCCCTTCCCTGCTCGTTCTCTCTCTCTCAGTCTCAAAGATAAATAAACATTGAAAAATTTTGTTTAAAAATTCAGAGTTTGTGTTCGTAAGTACTATGTCACATTCACTCCCCATGACTATATAACATTATTTATCATCATCATTATATTTAGCCGCTTGAGCAATCTCACTAAAGCTATAATGCTTCTGATGCTAGTACAGGGCAATACTTTGGGAATCACTGCTAACATGCTACACATTCCACAAAGGGTTTAAAGAGCACCATAGTATCATAAGCGAGGTCCAACCCAGCCTATTGGAACTATAATAACACCTGCCTTTAAACCATCTCTCCTGGAGTAGATATGTCAGCAAAAGAGATGCATAGATAGATAAAATATTAGCAAGCATATCTAGTCATTAAATGAGCATTTAATACTTGGCGGGGATCTGTACAAAGTATTAGAGCTAGCATAGTAAATAAGACTCCCGTCCTCAAGGAGTATATCGTGTAGTGAGGCGGGCAGAAATGTAAACTGCCAATTACACTACATTGTGATAAGCACTACTTGAAGAGTAAATTATGATGCCGTGGGAGAGCACGAGAGTGCCCTCAAGGACAATAAACAAACAACAAACAAGCAAACTCTAAATGTAAGCAGTCTCATATAGTGTGGTATATCTGCGAATTTTAGGAAAGCCTCTGCTTCAGTGTAACAGTTATGAAAGGAGTGGCTTTAAGAAAAAAACCCCAGGCAAGCCAGGAATTGCAGGGATCATAGACCCTACCCAGTTGCAGACTACGCAGTCTTTCAATGAATATTAAAGAAAGGAATGCTGATCATTATATGAGTGAAAATAAAACAAAATGATCGTAGTTGAACCCGTCTTATTTCTCTCTCGCATTCATTAATTAAAGATTGAAGGAGTCCCGTGCTGCTATAGCCACTCTGTGAAGTCATAACGGATGCAGGCTCCTTTCCTCCAGCACAATACTTCACCACTCCTCGAATGTGGTCCTCGTTCTCAGGGTCCAAGGTGGCTGTTAGAATCTAGCTTTCCCATCCATCTTCCAGGCAAGAAGATGAAAGAATAAAGGGAAAAAAAGCTCAACCCTCTCTTGTTTTTAAGGAGAGTCTCCTGATGTATCACTGCACACTTTCCCTCACCGCTTACTGGCCAGAACTAAATCAGAAGGCTATAGAGTCAGCGGCAAATGAGGCTGAGAAATGTAGTCATTTAGATGGGTGACCAATGTACTCACCTAAAACATGAGCTTCTGTTAAGAAAGACTAATGGAAAAGTAGATATTAGGAAGCAACTGGTAGTCTCTGTCACAGTCATGAATTAGTTTTCTTAGCTCACAGAGGTGGTAATCACTATTAGTAGAGAAAAATAATATTTTATTTTTTCTGTCTCGGCCTTCCCAGTGATTCTCATTCCTTTTGAGCAGAATGAACTCTTTGCCACACCATCTGTCTTGAAGGTAGGGCCTGTCCACTGTTTTATGAGTCAAAGATCTAATCGGTAGACGTACGGTATCTTTTCATTATAAATTAAGAGTCTTGTATATGTGTGGAAAAGAACACCCTTAAGATTAAAAAAAAAACAAACAAAACTTAATATTTTCTTTTCGTGACTCTTGAATGTCAGCTTACTGAAATTATAATAGTACAGCTGTGAAGGATTTGATAATTAAATGCTTTTGCCATTCCATTTATAGGTCCTGTTCATTCTACAAATACATGCTAAGTGGCTACTGTGTGCCGGGCTCTGATCTGAGTGCTGAGGACATAGTTGAGGTGTGTCACAGAGCTTACCTTCTAATGAGAGAGGAAAGACAATAAACAGGTAAATATATAGAGACATTATAATTCCATATATTTTTAGATACTGTTATGTGAAATGGTGTCCTACCAAAATTCACAACCATAGCCCCGATACCTCCGAGTCTGTTCGTATTTAGAGACACAGCCTTTAAAGAGGTGATTAAGTCCACATGAGACCGTTTGGGTGGGACCTAATGCAACCTGACTCAGTCCCTTATGAAAAGAGGAGATTAGGACATACAGACATAACCCTGCGTGCAGATGGGAACTGTAAGAGGCGGCGAGGGGGTGACCACCTACAAGCCAGGGGGAGAGACCTCAGAGGAAACCAATCCTGCAGGAACCTTGATGTAGGAGTTGCAGTCTCTAGAACGGTGAGAAAATAAATTTCTATTGCTTAAGCCACCGAGTCTGTTATATTTCGGTATGGCAGCCCTGGCGAACCGACATAGGTACGAAAATGAAAATAAAATAGTAATGGGGAGACTGCTTAGATTGGTGGTCAAAGAAAGCATCCTTTAAGCTGAAATACGAATGATACAAAGGAGTCAGCCATGTAAATGTCTGGGGATTCATGTTCCTAGAAGAAGAAACAGCTAATGGAAGGACTCTTTTTTTTTTTTTTTTTTTTTTTTTTTTTTGTACAAGAAATAAGCTACAAGTCAATCAACCAAGTGATCATTTTCATCATCAAAAAATTGTTTACTCAGTGTCTATCTGTTGATGGTGCTGTGGAAAGCATTATAGAGACAAATGTAAAGTGATACTGCAGGCCATTAATAATGCCATAATTATTATTTTATTGTGAATTATGCTGTAAATAGGCTTGCCATCGACCATCCAGTATCCAAATGACTTTACAGCTTCAGTTACAAATTTAAGGAATGTGCTAGCCATTAGCCAAACTCTCATTTTGTTCTCCAACCAGTAATGCACCAATCTTACACAAATACTTTTTGACTACAGAAAGGAGCTCTTTTGGGTCTGATAGAAACATAAAATTAGAGCACGGTTCTCATTCAGGCTGTCTTCTTGAATGAGCTTTTTACTGAGTAGTTATTTGATACTTGATAATATAAGATATTAAATGACTTGATCTTTTCTCAAAAATGCAAGTGAAAAATGATCATCATTGTTCTTGTGTTCTTTTTTTGCCACATATTATCAACTTGAATTTTATGTAATGATTTTTAAAGTCTATTTGCTATGTGAAATCATCTCTCTCAGTTCTTACTACCATTTTTTGTTACTATTGCTTCCACTCAAATCCTGAAAGTCTTTAAAATACAAGACAATGCTTTATTGGAATTGGCAAGCGTCTTATTTTATGGTGACAGACTTGAGCAAAAGAAAGCAAGCTGCAATTTAGTCCGTAATACTGTAAACAAACATTTTATGTAGAAAGGAATAAGAGCAGTCACAATGAAATGCATTTGTTAACAGGAGAAACAAGTTGCAAGAACCAAATGCAGGGTACCTGAATATGCCCAACTAGTAACTAAACTCCTGATGGGTAAAAACAGACCTATTTGAGATGACTTGGCCACAGCTATTTGATAGTTAAGAGCAATTTTGTGTATATAACATATAAGCTAGAAAATCCTATATATATTATATATATTTAACATTTTCATCGTAGTACATGTTTTTATATGTTTTTCCTCATTTTCCTTTTGTGTGAAAGGGAACATTTCTAACTTATACTTCACATTAAAAAAAAAAAAAAAAAAAAACTAGCATAACAACTCTAAGCAGCATTGGCTCAATTTAAATCCCATTTGGTGGTCCCAGTATAGTTTTTATATCACACAAAAAAAGCCATCGTAATTTGCATCCCATCAACTATTCCCTTAACTCTAAAGAGCTATCATGCTACTCCTAGAGTGGGTCTCTAGGGTTGAAGTCTGTTCTATCACTCCTACGCTAGATCTATTTGGTAGTAAAATCAGGGTTACTAGCCTGGTGCCCCTTACCTGGGAAAAAAAAAAAAAAAACAAACTCTGTATTAACCCTGTCTTCACTCTTAGAACACTGATAATAAAATTTGTCCTTTTACTCTCTGCTTTTTCTAATTCCTGGCATTCCAGAACTTGTTAGACTTGCCTTCCCAGCTTTCTTGGCAATGCTGGAGCTGGCCTGCTGTTCTGGTATTCTAAATCTCCTGCAACGTGTCTGCTTTGTGCAGTTCCTTTCTTTCTCGTGGTGGGGGTCTGTTTTGCTAATATTTTTCAAATTACCAACAGGTAGCACTCAACACATTCCTACAAATTTCATCGCTCTCCATCTGTGTTATTTCTATCTTCTATTTTCCTCTTTCTTTACCTACCCACCTATTTTGCCTGTACATGGACTCTTGGACTCTTAATAACCTCTCTGTTTTGTTTTGTTTTCTTTTCTTTTGTTTTTGTTTTTGTTTTTGTTTTTAATTCTGTTCTAAGGAGTTTCCATACCTATAACTTGAATCAGAGTAGCTTTATTAACCTAACCAGAATTACACTGGAAACCATAACCTTTGCAAAATATCAACTATATCAGTGATTTAGAGAAGTTTTATGGGATCAAGACTGAGTTATTTAATAATATTGAGCAGCTGGTAGTCATTACTTTTAGTTCTGTCTCCTCAGTATCTATTCACAAGCCATTAAATTCACTTTTAAATTCTAAAAAGTATTGACATGAAAATTAGAATAATTACTTATTTATAATATATTCATAAGATCTTAACTGTCTAGATGGCATGAATTATAGGTATTTTAAATCCATATTTGTTAGCTAATTTTTTTAAGTTTATTTATTTTAAGAGAGAGAGAGAAAGAGAGCACTCATTCAAGTGGGGGAGGGGCAAAGAGGGAGAGAGAGCATTCCAAACAGGCTCCGCACTGTCAGCACAGAGCCTGACATGGGGCTTGACCCCATGAACCCTGAGGTCATGACCTGAGCCGAGATCAAGATTTGGACCCTTAACCAACTGAGCCACCCAGGCGTCCCTGTTAGCCAATTTTTTATGACATCTAGAAAACATTCTATCTTACACTGATAGAAACCAATAGCATCCATTGCCTGCATGTGCCACTTGAAGACCCATCAGCTGATAGAGTTTTTCTCTGCCTTACTAGCTCTGCCTTGAAACAGCTCTTAATGAAGGAAATTTCCCAACCAACATATAGATATGTCCTATGGAGGAGAATACTTTGAACCACACTGATCTCTCAGTACTCTAGGAGAGGATTTTTAAAAGATGCGTATACTTTTTTTTTTTTTTTTTTTTACTGTTTTTTAAGCTTATTTATTTATTTTGAGAGAGGGAGCAAGAAAAAGAGTGGGAGAGGGGCAGAGAGAGGGAGAGACAGAATCCGAAGCAGGCTTTGCACTAACACAGGTCCCGAACTCATGAACTATGATATCATAACCTGAGCCAGGATCAAAAGTTGGATTCCTAACCAACTGAGCCACTCAAGTGCCCCTTAAACAACACAATTTTTTATGTATGTTTACAAGTGGAACACTATCTCCAGAAACTGTGATGGTCCAAATTTGAAATGCATGTGTAGATTTCCTGACATTAACCTTTTTCTAAATATAGAATTATATAGTAAGGTCACCTGTGATCCAGACTTGACTTCTCCAATATGGTACATTTAAAAACTCAAAGGGGAGGCATCTAAGACCCTTGTTCAGCAACCTTTGTTATGGATCAAGGAAACCTAGAAGTCTGTGTTAGCACTTTAGGATGAATATAGCCAAAGATACCATATTGAGACTCTTATCAATTTACACTGAATGGTTTAACACTGTATATGCAGGTACACAGGCACAAATTGTCCTATAAATAGCAATGCTTCATTGTTAATAGAGAGTTATTTTTTCATTTGGCAGTTGTTCCTTAAGGAACCCTAAGTTCTGACTGTTAAATTAGACTGGCAGATGAGTCTCTTAAATTGTCTATCACTTCAAAATATCTATAAAACTCACATAAACTATACATTCCTTGCTTGTATTAATATTTAATATTTTGAAGCCAGTTCATACATTTTTGTTTGTTTTTGAGAAAAACTATAACTTATTAATATTCTCAACTGTGAGAGAGGTGATGTACCATAAATTATCCTTAATTATTTAGGGTTTGATCATTACCATTTCTGACAATTTGCATGAAAACTGGCATGGCTATATGCCTATGCATTAGAGCCAGTCTCCGTCACCATGAAGAATCAGAGAATCAGTCTAATAACTCTGATGATGGACTATTATTCAGCCATAAGAAAGAAGAAAATCCTGTCTTTTATGACAACATGGATGGACTTTGAGGGCATTATGTTAAGTGAAATTAGTCAAACAGAGACAGACAAATACTGTATGATATCATTTATATGTGGAACGTTAACAAAGCCAAACTCATAGAAACAGAGAGTGGAATGGTGGTTGCTAGGGGTTTGGGGGTGGGGAAAATGGGGAAATGTTGGTCAAAAGGCACAAACTTCAAATTATAAAATGAATAAGTTCTGGGGAACTAATGGACAGAATAGTGAGTGATTATAGTTAACAATATAGTATTGTATACTTGAAAGTTGCTAAGAATCTTAAATGTTTTCACTGAAGAAGAAGAAGGAAGAGGAGAAGGGGAAGAAGAAGAAGAAGAAGAAGAAGAAGAAGAAGAAGAAGAAGAAGAAAAGAGGAAGAGGAGGAGGAAGAAGAGGAAGAAGACAAAGAGGAAGAAATAGTAATTGTGTGAGGTGATGGGAGTATTAACCGTACCGTGGTAATCATTTCACAATATATAAATGTATCAAAGCAACATATGGTACATCTTAAACTTGCACAATGTTATGCATCAATTGTATCTCAATAAAGCTAGAAAAAATCTAGTAATTTTGAAAAATTGAGATCAGTGGCAATGCGATTGAAGAGGCTATTGTAGACCTTTAATGTGTAGTTTTGAAAGTATTTTAAAAAGTAAGAAGCTACTTTGGATGCTTGAAATCATTGTTTCATCTTGGAAGTCACTGGAAAAGTTGCAAAAATACTCTGAATTTGTCAGTAAAAATCCTCCTCAATAGCATGAAGCAAAAATGCCAATTTATAATTCCACTTAAAGAAATGCATATTTCATTCCTAGTATACACATTGGCTTTACGTTATCCTAAGAATCTGGGAAAATTAAGGAGTAAATAAGACATAGTCGTGGCTTTCAAGATAATTTCAAGATTGCAACCGAGATAGACATAGTGATAACTATAATTCAAGGAAGAAAGAGGCATACTCAATGTGCATTGAAATGAAAGAGGAAGAGCAATTAAGCCCGACTAGGGCAATTAAAGAGTGCTTTATAAAGGAAATAGTACTTGAGTTTGTCTTTGAAGAATGAATGAAGAATTAAATTGGAAAGAAGGAAAATAGAGAATTCCAAGATGGTGGAAGTATAGACCAGTGGAAATAAGGAAGTGCATGGTAGATTAAGACATGAGGATGCAAGTAGTAAAGATCTGGATGATTACGTTGGACACACAGAGTTGTCTAACCCAGGCTTTAGAAAAAAACTGCAACAGTACTTTTTATGATGAGTTAAAAAAAATCAATAGATAAGATTAGTGAATGTTAATTAACAAACCATACATATAAGAGGTCATGACCCAGGGAATTATTACAGAAAATGAAAAGGAAAAAATAGGTTTGAGCCATGTTAGTGACTTAACTGAGTAGAATTTAAAGGTTTACAAAATTTCTAGCCTTAATGACTGAGTTGGCTGTTATATCATTACCAAGATAAGAAATACATAGAGGGGAAAGTAGCGTGCTTTCAGATGGAAGGGAGATGATGAATTTATAAGTGGATATGTGGAGTAACAGTGTTTTAGAATAGTTATGTGAACGTGCTAAACAGACACTCCATTTATGCATGCATTTATTTATTCATTTGTGTATTCAGAACACACAGAAAGACCCAATAAATACTCCACAATAAATAAAATCAGATATAAGGTAATGGACTGTTAGGGCCTGGACCCTGGGGCTTCTTACCAGTAAGCTCCCCAGGCTTATCTTGGTCCTTTCCTTAACTTTACAGTAAGTGCTTATCTTAGGAGATTGGACTTTTTAAACCCAATAGTATTATTATGTGCTTGACTCTATTTATTGAGTAACTGTTATGTTCTGGACACTGTTCTAGGCACTGAAGATAGAAAATGAACAAGATACACACATTACTTACACTTACAGAACTTAATATTCTAGTGAGGGAGATCGAGAACAAATGAAACAATAAGGAACAGATAGTGGGAAAAAAAATAAACCAAAATAAGTGGATAGAGAAGGTTAGAGGTGTGTACTATGTAAGATTGGATAGTTAGAGAAGACCCTCTGAGGATATAATATGAGATGACATGATGACATAAGGTCATATAATTAAATGATACAAGAGAATCAGTTGAAGATCTGGAGGTTAAACATTCTAAGAAATAAAAACAGTAAATACAAAGACCCTAAAATGGTGATAAAGTTAGTATTTTCTAAGAACAATAAGAAGGCCAGTGGTTGGAAATGAATGTAGAGAGGTATATAGGAGTTAGCTGATACAAGATATTCAGCCATGATAAGGAGTTTAGATTTTTACTATTAATGACATACTTTTTAGCAAGATAGTAATAACGGTCTGATTTACATTTTCAGAAGATCATTCTGATTCCTATTTGGATAATAGAGTATAGGAGGGCAAGAACAGAATTGTGGAGTCAAGTTGAGAGGTTACTGCAGTAGTCTAGGTGAATGATAATCATTATTTGGAATAGAATTGTCGTGGTTGTGGTAACAGAAAGTATTCTGATTTGGGATATATTTTAGACTGAAGACTTTATGATGGATGTGAGGAAAGAAATAAAAAAATGATTTTTAGATTTTAGAATTGAGTAATGGGAAAATGTGACATTCATTAAGATAGGGCAGACAGGAGCAGGTGAGGTATAGGTAAGCGTAGGAGGGCAAAACAGTGACTTCCATTCTGAATATGTTAATTTGAGATATTTGGTATTCAAGAGAATATCTTGAGCAGACAGTTGGGTATAAAAGTCTGGCCCTTATTAGAGAGATTAGGGCTGGAGATGCTGAGTTGGAAATAATCGATATTGTGGTGGATACCTTCTGTTTCTTGTCCAGTTCCCCTTGATTTAGTCACAGGAGGTGACAATGGATTCTCTTGACCTCTGGCTTTTGATTAGTTTCTTCCAATGGGAAACCTTTGCAATGGAGAGGAAAGAGGGAGAAGGTGAAGTTTCATTTGCTACCCTGGCTCCTTCTCTAAGATATTAAAATGGGCTGTCTGACGCCCTCAACCAAATGCCATAGTTCTTGTCAAGTGTCCCTCTTTACCCAGCTTTCTCTCTCTTGCTTCTAGGCTGTCCCTGCTGTCCTTACCCTTTTAGTCCTAGGAGTGGTAACAGACCACCTGCTGTTACTTACCATAGCATATTTCATTATACTTTATGGTTTCCTCACACCCTGCTCACCCCTTTATGAAACACCGTTTATCAAATCCTCCTCTGATTATCCTAATTTTAGTATGCCATCTGTTTCCTGCTGGGACACAAAATAATACAGTATTCCCCAGGCTCCTTCCCTATGGTCTATTAAGACTAACATAGTAATTGTTACTGGAAGTGGCCCCAGGAAATGACTCTCAAATGGAATTCTGGGATTATATTTCACATGTTTGAGTAGTGCATTGATAACTGTCTTGGTGGGGGTTTAGGGTGGGGAATGGGGCATGGTTAATCCGTGGCACGCAGTGGCATTATGATTGTTTAAATTAACACCAGTAAAGTGGGAAAAGTGTTGTGCAGTGAGGTGGTTTTGGCAGTTATCACTATGGCAATAATGGTAATTATAAAGATGGTGACATCAACTGCCTTCTTTTGATAGTCGTAAGGGAGTATATGAAAGGAAAAGGAGAAATTGAATATCCAGCTGTGATCATGTACAGAAAAATCAAGTCTCTAGCAGCTTGAAGGAGCCCTTCATCTCCTGAAGCTGATAAAATATAGCTGGGGATCAAGTCCATGCCTCGAATATAACAGTTGAAGATTTGACCACCAATTAAACCCATCAAGTCTTTTATATTGAGGTAAAGGAACTGGTGGGAAGAAGAAGGATCTCAATGCTGGAATTGGGACATTTGGGCAGACAAAAAACAGAGCTGAGAACTTTGAATTCCTCTATGCCTTTCTAGCAGAAGCAACCTCTCCCCCGGTATTTGAGGGAACCAGCCTTTTAGTTACTGACTCTAGGGTAGTAGTTTTGCCATCTGAAGCCTATTCTTCCTAGGATCAACCTCCAGCTCTCTCAAAAGCCTCCAGATTGATAATGAACATTAGACTCTAATGTAGCCAGAAAGAGAAGTACAAGACTGGGTCTTTGAGGGAGAAATATCCTAACAATGAAAGACTTAAAGAATATCATTGATTTCTATTGGCAGGAGTCTAGAGAATATATATGGGAGTGAATTATATAGGTGTTAGATCAAGGAAGAAAAAATATAAGGCTGGATTAGGTTGACAAGAATTTATTCCTCAGGATTTGGGATTTAATGTGTTGTCTTGAGCACCTAGGTCTGTTTGGTTGTCTGTTTGAATCCAGGGCTCAATCAATTGTGGCTGACATTGAATAGGTTGAATAACATAACTTCTCTGACACAATATAGGGGAAGGAATCAAGTCTTGGGAAAATGAGAATACTAGAATGGGTTTATTATGTGTAACCAGATCAGCCAGTCTTTATTTGAATTACCCAAGAGGGCCCTGAGAACATGCCCTTTATCAAGACCTTAAGGAATCCATTGTTAAGGAGAGATACCAGTATCCTTGAAAACTGAAGCAATGCTCATTGGTGGCTGTTCTCTCTATGCCAGCATTTATAGTAGGGCATGGAATGATGGAATTGCATTTTATGATGACAATGGGACTAATAGGAAGCCAGAGAATTCGAGGCCAAGTAGGAGTGCTTATTTATTATAGACAAAGTGGATAAAATTACCATAATAAGCCACATAGCTGGAGTAATAATCAGAATGGAGTAATAATCAGAAAACATTCTGATTTGACTTTCAGGGATCTTTGGCAGCAGCTAATTGATCATAGAGTTTTTAGAAACAAAAGGGCATCTAACTGAGGAGCTACTTGGTATATCTAGGGAGAAAAATCCTAGGCCTAGTGGACATAAAATTAACCTGAATTACAATAATGGGGATTTACTTCTTTTTACCTTGTCTCTAGATTTAAGCTACTTTACAGACTTAGAGGCCTTTATTTGAGAAGGTAGTCAGACCTTTCAAGGAATGACCTGGCAATAGGGTCACAGATATATATCATGACTCTTCCTCCACATCTGTTTCGGAGGTACTTGCAGCTATTTAATTGATTGTTCCTGAAGCAGTGGTTCTTAAACGTAAGCATGCATCAGAATCACTTGGAGGGCTTTTAAAACATAGATTTCTAGGTCCTACTGATTTAGTAAGTTTGGGGTAGAGACACCAGAATTTATATTTCTAATAAGCTCCCAAGTGATTTTGATGCTGCTGGTTTAGGTACCACACTTTGAGAACCACTGCACTGGAGAAGGGGGAGATAGTCTTTAGGGGTTATTAAATATCTCTTCTCAATAATTCTAATGCCTGGAGTCCTGAAATACCACTGAGGTCCACTGGCCAGGGTTGGGATTTATGAAGATCTGATAATAAATTCTCTGTTATCAGATTGTCCAAGTCCATTTCAGAAAGTATCCAGAGGGACTTCAGATCCACTTTTTTTTTTTTCCTACAGGCCAAAAATGCATAGTAAAAATAGGAAAACGTTATGATAGAATTTCCTGATATGAAGTGAGTTCTACTGCAGAATAAGGGCAAAGTTGAAGCCCCTGGAACTGTGTCTTCCTTTGCCAAGATAAACCAAAAGCAATACTTCATCAAAAAGGGGATGTGCCACCCCAAATACTTGAACAATTACATAGATGGTGAATCCTATAATATCCTCATTTTTCTCACTTGCTTGGGGGCTGATGTGAAAGTCAGATAGGTCTTGGAGAATGAGAATAAATTACCAGAAACTTAATTAAGTGATGATGCCAATCAGATCTGATGTTCCCAATGTCATATCTTCACTGGAGGAAATCAGTATAGCCCCTGACACCTGTGACTTAACGAATGCATTTTCCCCTTTCCTTTATTAGTAAACAGAAACAGAAGCAGTTTCTTTCACAAGGCAGGGATATCAATATACCTTTACTCTCTTGGCCTAACCTATGCCTGCTCATCTGTCAAAATATAGTCAAGAGAGAACTTGACTAATTTGATATTTCACAAAATAGTATAATCATTAGACTTGTTAAGTGAGAAGAAGACACCTTAAGTGTAAGTGACGTGTGATCACTGCCTACATTCTCTGGGGGGCGGGGGGGAAGAAGAAGTAGAAAAGGAAAAAAAAAAGTAAGCAACATGTATACCAGAGTTGGAGATAGATCTCATGAAAACACTATCACTTTAGTGAGGTTGCTAGAAGTCCAGGGGTCTGGGACATGTCAGAAGATCCAATTTAAAATGGAGCTGATTTGCTGCACTGTCACAATGAAAGGAACCCAGTTGGATTTTTGGAGGAAACATGTAGGCATGCTACTGTCATGTATTTAGTGGGCAACCTTAAAGTTGTAAGATTTGAATGGGCCTCATAGCAAGAAAAACTTTACACCTTGGCATTATGACCTAACAAACCTAATGGCATTAGAAGTGTCTGTGGTAGGGGCACCTGGGTGGCTCAGTTGCTTAAGTGTCAGACTTTGCTTCAGGTCATGATCTTGCAGTTCATGAGTTCAAATGCCACATCGGGCTCTCTGCCATCAGCACATAGCCTGCTTTGGATCCTCTGTCCCCCTCTCTCTCTGCCCCTTCCCCGCTCCTTCTCTATCTCTGTCTCTCTGTCTCTCTCTCTCTCTCTCAAAATAAACAAACAAACAAACAAACAAACAAATAAAAGAAGTATCTGTGGCTGACTGACACATCCACTCCATTCTTTACTTTGTTCTGTGCCCCAGGAGGCTAAACTACGTGGACTGAGTAATAAGCTCATTTACCTTCAATATGGAACCTCTGGCAATTTCTAGTAGCAGAAACAGTGTAGACAATAGAATTTTTGAGTAAGGCCATGCCCTCTTCTGCTAACAAACTAATATCTGAAGAGATTAGCAATCATTCACTTGCTCTTGGACCTGGTAGAAACTGAACACCTTGCCATAGGTATCAAAGTAATATGGTACCCAATTGCCCATCTTTAATTGGTGTTATCTAATTCATGGAACCATAGAATTGAAAGTACACAGAACAATTCTATTATAAAATGGACATGGCATAAATAATACCATGGAAGTCTAGAAGAGATAAACTGCAGAAGCAGAGTGGCTCAGATTCCTATTGTACTGACTTGAATTGCTTTGCAACCTTTTCCTCAACTCACACCTGTGATCTCATTAAAAGTTCCTTATGACATGTTCCAACCTAAGTCTCAGATGTATCTACAAAAGCGAGAATGTAGCAACTATTTTATGTGACTATCCCAAACCCCTTACTACTTTATATGAATAACACTCACGATGGCTAATATAGGTATCAGGTGGGAGTATGACCAAACTGATATGCTCCAGTTGATAATATGGTATCTGATGGGACTTTGTGTGTTGTATTAGTTTCCTGTGACTGCTATAACAAATTAGTACAAACTGGGTGTTGTTGGCAAACAACAGAAATTTATTTGTTCACAGTTCTGGAGTCCAAAAGACCAAAATGAATAACACTGGGCCAAAATCAAGGTGGTGGCAAGTCTGTATTTTCTTCAGAGGCTCTCGAATAGGATCTTTTTGTTCCTTGCCTCTTCCAGCTCCTGGTCACTACTAGCTTTCCTTGGCTTATGGTTGCATCACTCCAATCACTGCTATTGTCTTCACATAGCTTTCTCCTCTATGAATGTTTCAATTTTCCCTCTGCCCCTCTTTCTTATATGGACATTTGTGGTGGCATTTGGGGTCCACCCAGATAATCTAGGATAAGATTCTTAACCAAATCTGCAAAGACTCTTTTTTTAAATAAGGTAACATTTATAGTTTCTAAGAATTAGGGCCTACTGTCTCTGGGGACTATTACCTAGCCCCCTACATGTAACTGCTGTCTCTGGGCCACAAGTTTTCTGCCTGTTTAAGCTCAATGTTATGTTGAGATGCAAGAAGGGGTGGACTGTTCTGAATAACTTCCATCTGCCCCTCCACATCCACTCTACTATTTTCCATAGCATTCTGTGCTCTAGCAGGCAAATGGTCTTTTGCCCTTTGGCTTCTACTTGAGTTCAGCCCAAATGAGGAACCTTGGTGAGAGATGGAAGGAGAAAGTGGAATGAGGTCAAAGTATTTATTTTCATCTCTCTTTTCTTTCTAACCCTTCACTAAAGACATTCTGCATCCCTCTACCAAAAATCATAGCTCCTATTAGATGGCCCCCTCTACATAGTTCTTTCTTCTTGAGTTTCCTCTCAACGCTTATTCTCCTTGCTCCCTCAGGCCTCAGGAAGGTTACAGAACAGTTGTATGTTGGCAAATATTTAACAGCCGTGTCTCTAAAAACCATATGTATACACAGATAGATGAAAAGATAAGTGTGGAAGTGTGTTACAAATTTTTCCAGTATAAAGAACGCGTATAACACAATTTACAAATAACAATGAAATATGCAGTACAATAAATTTCTTGTAGCCAGAGTTTCCAGAGATTGAGTTTCATAGAGAATTTTGTTGATTTTTGCCAAACTCTTATGATTGATAAGCAAGTGCAGATCCAATATGAATTTTGGTTGATATTTTCATTTATGTTAATGCCTACAATGAAAGTGAAACGAAAAAGCATATTTTGGAATTTGTAAATGATGTGAATGACTTATTAAGTAAATCAGTTAATAGTTTTTGACTACTGGAAGAATATATTACCAAGTTTTTAAATTATTATTTCTTTTTTTTTTTTTTTTTTTTTAATTTTTTTTTCAACGTTTTTTATTTATTTTTGGGACAGAGAGAGACAGAGCATGAACGGGGGAGGGGCAGAGAGAGAGGGAGACACAGAATCGGAAACAGGCTCCAGGCTCCGAGCCATCAGCCCAGAGCCTGACGCGGGGCTCGAACCCACGGACCGCGAGATCGTGACCTGGCTGAAGTCGGACGCTTAACCGACTGCGCCACCCAGGCGCCCCAATTATTATTTCTAATGTAATGGTTATAGACATGAAACAGTTTTAAGTATAATCTGTATTATTAACATTTTCTCCATCACTTTGTCAAGTCTGTGCTAATTTCTGTGGTATAAATTCCCTATCCATGGCCCATTTTAAGCTACCAGTATGGTATCATTGAATGTAAAGTTGAGAAGAGATGTGAAGTAATGTATTATATATTATTTCTGTCATACAGTTATAATACACATAAACCTGAAGAAACATGTGTAATAGAAAATTGTAGTAAAATAATTGAGAAATTATGGATTTTAATATTTATGACTTTTACTTTTGATATTTATTTAATTGTAAGTTTATATAGTTTAATTTTTAATAATGGCTGCATTTGACAACGGACTTGCAAACTGCCAAAAATTTAATAGGAGTCTCTTCTCATAAGCCAGTTAAAGTTGGTCCTGTACACCATTGCAAGACAGAGCTCTGCTGCTCTTTATTCCATGGTACTGTCTTATCCCTTACGTATTCCATGCTGTGTTCGCACCTTGTAAATAAATAATTCCTTAATTAGACTCTCCTCACATTACCCACATACAGTGTGCTATTTTCTGTTTTTCTGCTAGAGTCTAGATTGATAAAAGCATGAGAATAAACTTTATAGAAATAGATGATAGGCCTAAGGAATTAGAAAAAAAAAGAGAGAGAGAGAGAGAGACAGGGATGAGGCTCAGAACATTTGGAGATCAGGAAGGAAGGAACAGTAAAAGAGACTGAGTAGTAATAGGTCATGAAATAGGAAGAAAAACAGAAGAATGTGGTGTCCTAGATAGATAGAGAAGAAAGTATGTTAGGAAGGAAGGTATGGTCAATTCTGCCAGATGCTTAGAGGTCAAGTAACATGAAGACTGATAACTGATCATTCATTGGATTTGGCAAAATACATATTGTTGACAACTTGGATAAGTGAGCCTTCATTGACATGGTGGGGATGAAAGTCTTATAGTGAGTTAAGAATGAGAAGGGATTAAGTGGCAACAGCAAGTATAAAGAATTTTATGATGAGTTTTGCTATTAAGGAGAATAGAAAAAAAGGAGATTTAACTGTTAAGGGATATGAGACTAGTCATCCACTTAACATGGAGGAATACAAATACATGGGGATACATGCAAATAGGTTGGCATAGATAGTTGTTGGAATGTGTTGTGGTTGTTTAATCACTGCTTCTATTTGTCCAAATAAAAATGGAGCAATGTCATTGGTTGAAAGTAAAAAATAAAGGGATGTTTGAGGTTTAAGGAATGAGGCGATGCTATTTAGGTTTCATTATTTTTGACTTTGTGTTATTTTACTTAGGGAGAAACAAATTGAACAGGAAAATGTAGTAGGATTGCATGGGCAGTGTATGAAAAGCAAAACTTTTGCTCAGTATTTGGCACATATTAGGAGATTCGTTTATTTATTTACAAATGTTTTTCCAGTGCCTGCTGTGTGCTGAGCACTGTTCTAGGGGCAGTGAACAAAACAGAAACAAGTCCCTGCCTGCTCTTTGATACATTAGAACATAGGCTGGCAAACTTTTTCTGTACAGAGGCAGGTAGTGTATAATTTAAACTTTGTAAGCCAGCTGGTCTTTGTTGGAAACTCTCAACTCTAGCATCGTAGCACAAAACAACCATAGACAATACAAAATAGAATGGGCTAGGCTGTTGGAATAAAATCTTATAAAAACAAGTGGCAGACTAGATTTGGTCCACAGGCCATTGTTGTCCAGTCTTTATGTTAAAGGGTGTTTGGTGCAATGAAGACAAGGAAAGCACAGAAGTGGATAGGAAGTACTTAAGTTGAAGAATTTTATTTTTAAATGCAATGAACAGGTGAAGTCATGCTGAGAAGGTATCACTTAAGCCAAAGCTTAAAGAAGGTAAAGACTAAGCCATGTGGATGAGTGTTCCCCAAAGAGACTGCAGGGTAAATGTTCTTGCAGGACTGGACATTGTGTTCGTACATTAAGGTGGCTGAGCAGAATGAATGAGAAGTAATATTAGATGAAATAAGGGATTTAAGAGGGAGAAGGATAACTTAGGTTCTTGTAGACTACTGTTAAAGACTCTAAGTGAAATGGAATATCATGAGGGTTTTGAGCGGGAACTGACATGATTTGAATTGCAGCATTACGTGGCTGCTTTATTGAGAAAAAATGGGGGCAAATCTGGAGTCAAAACTGATTTGTGAATGAATAAAAGAGTGAATGAACGAATGAACGAACAAGTGAACATGATTGAGGATACATTTCATGTAGTTGAATATTTGAGATGGGATGTATCATCTGAGGAGTCTGAAGGAAATCATAGAAGCCCGAAGCAAGTATAGAATGAAAAGAAAATTATGGCTAGAACCTTAGGAATAACCAGGCCAGGGAGTAACAGAGAAAGCGGAATTAGTGAAGGTGATAGAAAAGGACAAATGAGGGGCGCCTGAGTGACTCAGTCGGTTAAGCCTCCCAACTCCTGACTTCAGCTCAGTCGTTGGAGCCCCGCAGCGGGCTCTGCACACTGACCCACAGATCCCTGCTAGGGATTCTCCCTCTCTCTCCCTCTTTCTGCCCTCCCCCTGTTGCGCTCTTTCTTTCTCAAAATAAATAAATAAACTTTAAGAAAAAAAAAATAAGGAAAAAGATCTGTCCTTTGGTATTTACTGTATTTTTCATGTCCTTGGAGAGAGAAGTTCAGTAATGATGGACTAATCACAAAGTTTCTCTACATGAGAAAACTTAAATTTGTTAATGAAAAAAAAAAAGGAAAAAGGAGGTAACTTGAATGGAAACCTGTAGACCTCAGAGGAGTTAACATTTTTCTACAACAGGCTTCATAAAAGTAAGCCAATGAATTAATTTCATTATAAGCATTATATCTACTTAATTCATTAATTCATTAGTGTTTGTTGGCCATTATCATTTACTAAACACTCTGCCAGGAACTGATCACTTCATTACAGTCTAATACATTCTGCTGGAAATCAGTAATGACAGTGACATACAATGTTATTTATCTATCTACAAGAAATTCTAGACGATTCCAAGGAAATCAAGAGGCCAATATATCTGTGTAACTAATCAAAATAAAAAAGTTAAATAAAATATCACTGGCTTCTTGCATTTCTATAGCACCACAGTCTTGCCAGATATTAACCAAGGAGTTTGTAGGTTAAAAAAAAAAAAATGATATGATGAAACCAAAAGTAAAGAGTAGAGGTAAAACAAAAAATCATATAATGGTTATTAGAGCAGATGAAATGGAATTCAGGTCACATAATTTCTCAATTCTATTTACCTGTTATTCAAATTTCTAGTAAGCGTCTTATTTATAAATATGTGTATAAGAACTTACAATTTTTGGTAAGACCTTAAACATGTTTTATTGTTCCCTGATTTTAAATTTCTAAATATAGTTTTTTCTGCTTTTTAGCTGTCTAGAGATATGCTGGTCCATGTGACTGTTTGCTAGAATTTACTTATAAAGTCAGCAGTCCCAGGTTTCACATTTTTCTATTGTAATACACATTTAAATCTTTGAACTCTCATATTGAATAAACTCTGCAATGACTTTGAGCTCTGGATGTTGAGCTAGGTAACCTTGAACCTCCCATAAATTGGAGAAAACCTCTAAAACAGCCAAAACAAAGCTCTTGACTTTCTAAATATAACGTTTGTTTGACTCCTTGACTTAATTGTGAACTCTGTTGTTTTTCCTTGACTGCTTGCCACTATCATTGAAGTTAACCTTTTTTCTAGTTAGTTTAAAATCATGCTTCAATGGATTAAAAGACAAAATTGCATTCCTTCTAATTAAATCTTAAAAAGTCTTTAAGATGTGTCTTGAAAAAACAAAAACAGATGTGTTTGTTAATTCTCCTAAATTATGATCAAGGGTAATGAATCCTCCCTTAAACTGTTTGTCCTTCTTTTTCAGTCTGTTTGACAATAAATTTAGTGTGTTACTTAAATTCTAACTTTAATTCTTTAGTTTTATCTCATCAATCTTCACTTTTGTTTTTTAGTCTTTCAAACAGTCTTTCATTCTGTGTATATGGCTTTTAAAAATTAAAAAGTTATATATGCTTTTGGTAACAAAATCAATCAGTATAGAATGGTGTAAAATAAAACATGAAAGTTCTTTTGCACTTCCCCTAATGACAAACCACTTCCTAGAGGTAGTTATTATGAAGTTTGGTAATGGGATGGTGTCGTGTTTCCAGCCTGTTTTCTCTACATGTAAACATATATTCACATTCACGCTCACATGTGTTCTACACTTTGTATTTTTGAATTATTATATTATGTATGGCAAAAATAAACACAATTATTAAGAATGAGTGAAGTGTTAAGTGAGTGAATGGATATATATATATATATATATATTTCATGAGATATTTGAATATTTTAAAAATGCCGCTGCCATATTGGAAAACTTACTTTCTCCTCCATTTTCGTATTATAGTGATTTAGTAAAATGCCTTTTTATTTTTTTATTATTTAAAAAAAATTTTTTTAATGTTTATTTATTTTTGAGACAGAGAGAGACAGAGCATGAACAGGGGAGGGTCAGAGAGAGAGGGAGACACAGAATCTGTAGCAGGCTCCAGGCTCCGAGCTGTCAGCACAGAGCCCGATGTGGGGCTTGAACTCATGGACCGCGAGATCATGACCTGAGCCGAAGTCAGACGCCTAACTGACTGAGCCACCCAGGCGCCCCTAAAATGCCTTTTTAAACATTTAGAAAAATTCTTAAAGCCCACATTAGAATTAGTTCAAACAGGTGACAAATGATAATTTGTCTTTTTCAGTTTCAAAAAGATTGCTATTACGTGTTTTTTGCTTTCTATTTATAAACTAAGTAGATTCAAAGTGTATAGAAAAATATAGCAGTATTGAGAGGTACAGATGATTTCATTAAATCATGTTAGCATTTGTAACATGCCATTTACTGCCTCCTTCTAAACAGACCGTTCTAACATTACATAATTTCAAGTACAGATCCAACGTATTCTACTACAGTGCTTTCTATAAAGAGACAGGGAAGAAACGTGGACTCTGTTACTGTGTTTTTGCCACTTATGAACAAATTACATTCATTTGGCTTATAACATATATGTAATATCTCTTCGGGATTTATCATATATATATATATATATATATGTATAAAAACATTAATTTTGAAACGGTGAGGTTCTGTAAGTGCCTGTGAATTCATAATACACGGGGTGCCTTGCAACCAAATATATATTCAGTTCCCAGCATTATTGGTGTTTCCAGTTTCAATAACTATAATATTACCACCTTTGGACTTTTATGGCATCTTTCATCCGTGGATCTTAAAGGGCTTTACAAACATTAATTCGCACAACATTCTTGTGAGGTACAGAAATGTCATTAACCCCATATTACAGATGAGGAAACAAGCGCAGGAAGGTTAATAATACATGCACCACTCTCTACTTGTACAGTGCCTTTCATTCAGGGAACTCTAAGCACCCTGGACCCTTTCTTTGTGATGCTGGTAGAGAACAGAACTGTCACAGACTTACAGATTGACTCCTGGCAGACTTTTACCAAATAGTATGTAGTTTGAGAAATCGCCCCCATAGTATATAGATCAATAAATAATATTGAGTTATATTCAAATAGTTTTCAGTTGTAATTGGGAATCGTGGATTCTGATTTATCCTTAACTTCCTCTTTAGTTTTTCTGTCTAGTTTTACTTTTCCCCCTAGGTAGGATTAGGTAATTATGCAACATGGGCAACAGACTACATCAAATTGTGTTTTGCATACAAAAAAAGAGCACTTCAAAATTAACGAACATACAATGATATGATACCGGGTTTGTTGCTGCTTTTCAGGCATTAATGGTTACTCATTTAGATGGAACAGAGAAAAGAAACAACTTAAGTTTTATATATTTTTATAGTTTTCATCTTCTTTGCTAATCTTTTTTAATGTCGAAACCAGTTTTAACGTCTTCCAACTACTCAGTCCTCAATATTCACATATTCGGAGTCGTATTCTCTATGGTTAAGAGACAAGGGGCCTGATCTGAGTCACCCACAGCCAGAGTTTTCTCTATCACTGATCTCTTCCTAAAAACATTGGAGCTCCTCTTTCCAGTACATCTCCATGTAGCTTTCCCTCTCTCAGTCTTTTTACTATTGGATTTTACTAAGGGATCCATTAGTATTATTTCTTTGCTCCTCTCTCGCCCACCTAAGATTATTAACGCGTTTTGGGTCCTGAAGGGCTCAAGGTACTGTGCTGGGCACTCGGAATACGGTGGTATACGAGACAGACTGGCTTACAGGAGCTTACAATGTGGATGTGGAGACAGACCTTAAAGGGGAAATTATAATTGCATCAATTACATGACCATGCAAAATCTCGGTGGAAAAAAAAAAAAAAGATCTGTAAATGGTGAGTCCACAGGCTGGTAGCACAGTCCTCACTTAATAGAGAAGAACTGGAGTAGAGAAGAACTGACCAGTGATTCAGGGAAAAAGAAAATACCTTGATTCCTTGATTCCTGTCGACAGATTTTGAAACGCGATCCTTGGAGTAGAGACCAGCTGAGTGGGGGACCTGTGCTTATTCACACGGGACAGGCTGGAGTAGCTCGAATGAAATCTCTCAGGAGTGCTTCAGGTGGGCCCGTACAGAAGCTAGCTGGGATGCTTGCATCAAAACGTAGGTGACGAATATATAAGAAAGAAATACAAGAAGCACAAGAGAAGAAGACACATTGCATGCGTTTCTTTTTCTTTCAACGTGAAGGGAATCTTTCCCTGCCTAAAAGTTGCTTCTTAGACTTGCACACTGTCTTCCCTCAGCACTGCTTTCTGGGAATCTCCTCGCTAAATCTTGACTTCACCTGTTCCTTCCGCACCTTCATCTAGCAATGCGGAGCCCGTGCTGAAAGCTCTTGGTCCCCCTTTTGTCCCTAAATATTGACCGGCTTTATTCCCTCACAGGAAAAGGATTGCCCCTGAAGGAGCAAAGAATCTTTTTAAAGATACGGTTGTGGGTACCAAAACAGTGTTTGCCTCAGGCCAGCATGCTTTAGCTTAATTGTGCACAAGAGCACTTGGGGTGATGTATGAGCACACATGTGTTTGAAGGAGTGTTGCTCACAATATATTTCATCAAGAGGGGGCAAGAACATGTCTGTGGACATATCCAGATTTTCACCGATAGGCACAGAGATTTTGAATGTTATGCTTAATCTCAACAAATTAAGTAGAAAGCTGTTTTTCTCTTTAAGGACAGCGCCTCAGTTTTGGGCTGATGTTGTCTGTTAGGCTGAGCAGTTTCGAATGTGATAGAAGTTAAGCCTTGCTCTCCCTTATGGGATTTTAT
>NW_026526655.1:68581300-68586300 GCF_024362965.1 Panthera pardus | reverse complement strand
TGAATGAATACACTGAGTTAAAATTCTTACTCCACCATTTACTATCTGTTCCACTTTGGATAACGTACTAAATTTGCCAAGCTTCACTTTTCTCCTCGGCACAATGAACATCCGTTTCACAGGGCTGTTGAAAAGATACGAGATATCACTGTGCCAAGTCCATAGTAAATGTCCGAAACTGGTAGTTGTTCTCATTACCATAACCAAGGCATAGTATATTCACCTTTTTATATACAAATTTCTGATAACGTACAACTCACGTTTTGCCTAATTCTCTTTCCTTAGCAAGAATAAGAATACTTTGAATTGTGAATGTCATGAGTTTTTAAAACAGCATAAATCAAGTTGATGATATATGTTTATAGTAGAGAGATTCTTAAATATCTACTATGCATCTTGATGTAATATATATTTTCAAACACGAAGTTTATAATTTCATTAGACTCTTAAATAATTTTTTTAATCTCAGCATTATGAGACATTGTAGTGGAAAGAGTGTTACCTACTTGGTTTTTTTTTAATGTTTATTTATTTTGAGAGACAGAGAGAGAGAGAGAGGAAGCGAGTGTGCAAGCCAGGGAGGGGCAGAGAGGAGAGAGAGAATCACGAGCAGGCTCTGAGCGGCCAGGGCAGAGCCCGACACAGGGCTTGATCTCACGAACCGTGAGATCATGACCTGAGGTGAAATCAAGAATCCAGACTCAACCGACTGAGCCACCCAGGCGCCCCTACCTACTTATTTTTCTTTTCACTAGTTTGTTAATTTTTATCTGGCTTTTTTTTTCTAAAAATAATTAGCCTTTCATTCACTGAGACCATATATCTATAGACAATTATAACCTTAAAATTATAGATTCCCAACTGAAAAATTTTTTATTAGATTTGCAATTCCATAAACCTAACACCTGTCACTGACATTTAACAACTCTTTCATATGCTGTAGATTAGAGAGAGGAGCTTAGAAGATTTTCCATCAAACTGCACTTAACTGAAGCATTTGAAAAGGGTATTTAATTGTACCTACCATTATCTTTTACCTCCACAGTGTTGTTCACTGTCACATAAACAATTTAATTTACACTGTTATTCTGAAGATATTAAGCATATTTTTTAGTTTGTTTTTGGAGAAAATAAAGAATTAGGCCAGTTTTGTGATAAATAAAACAAAACCACAATTTACTTGATGACAAAGCCCATTTTAGTTTATTTCTATTCTTTCTGACCATCCTCACTCTTTGCCTCCCACACCTCCTTCAAATTTCTTTTAAGTCCCAAAGAATCCCAGGAAGAGTAAATAAAATATAAAGTAGCAGGGATGTGTTGAATCCACTTCCCAGAATTGGTATGGAGGACATACATATTGGGTCAGTTGGGATTTTAGACCATCTAGAAATAAGTCATCCAATATATTTAAGAATAATTCTACTTAATTGTGTGAATTCCATCCTTTAGGAGGTCCTTATTTGATCATCCAACCCTATTTATGAGAAAAGGAATTTTGTTTTCTAATAATAAAGGAAATGGTACCGATATGGATCCTCCAACTTCATAAGCCACACAGAGAATAGGTCATTGAAACTACGGCTGTTGGAAAGTAGCACAAAGTGGTAATGTAAATGTCACTGTTAGGAAGAGGTTAGATAATCTTTCAATTTCAATGGTTGGGAAAGATAGTTTTATCATTTTAGCCATTTACTCAAGTATCACGTAAAATTAAAACTTATCTGCTGTAGTAAAGTGTTGATTTATTAATAATCTGGGCTTAATTTTTTAATTAAGGCTTTACTTTGTGAGAGCAGGTTAAGGGTTCACAGCAAAACTGAGAGAAAGTGACAGAGTTTCCATATATCCTGGCTTAATTTTAGGTCATTTATTTTTTTTTCAAATTTTTTAATGTTTTTATTTATTTTTGAGAGACAGAGAGAGAGAGAGAGAGAGAGCGAGCATGAGCAGGGGAGTGTCAGAGAGACAGAGGGAGACACAGAATATGAAACAGGCTCCAGGCTCTGAGATGTCAGTACGTACATAACCTGATGAGGGGCTCGAATTGGTGAATCATGAGATCATGACCTGAGCTGAAGTCGGCCACTCAACCACTGAGCCACCCAGGCACCCCAAATTTAGGTCATTTAACTAGCATACACAAAAGTCTTAGTTTGTACAGTAGACATAGGTTGGTTTATAGTTGGTAGAAATGATTTTCTAAGACTCATGATAACTGCTGAATTAATAATGTGTCTTTATTACTTACTCTTTACAGAATTGAGTAAATGAAATGCATTTACATTGAACTGAGTGAATATTTGGTTACCTAATATGACTTGTATTTAGATGAAGTCTTAAACCTTTCTCACGGCATTATTTGGAATAATTTGGCTAAGCATCAGGTGACATGATGATATATTAAGGCATTTTAATATAACTTGAATGTAGATGTCATTATGGTATTTTTGTGTTATATTTTTATAATTTTTTAATTGCAAATTTTCACTAAAAATGGGTTGAAATTGAAGAAAGGGTGAAGGTAAAAGGGATGATCTAAACCATGTATGTATGCATTTTTTTAATCACATCAATGACCTTTATTTTTATGACATTTATTAAAGATCCTTGTTTCAAATTAAGTTGCACAGCTTTCAGTAGCAAAGTTGACTGGTATTCAAACCTTTCTGCTGTACGTAATTGTTTAGAGTTAACAATGATTTAAAAGCAATTAAAATGATGTTTACAGTACTGCTTGTCTGTTAATTTCTAGGTGGTAGCAAAATCACTTTTATCTCACTAAGAGAACCAAGTGACTCAGCCCCCTATGTTTTCTTGAATTCCTCATTGGCGATCTGTTGGGAGAAACTTTTCTACCCCTAGGCTCAGGTCCTCAAGCTGGCATTTTTGGCCTCACCTGTAAGCTTGACAGAAATGTAAATAGAATCTTACTGGATCTACTGAATCAGACTCTCCGGGAGTAGGGCCCAAGAAAGTTTTAACAGGCGTCTCCAGGTAATTTTTATGCATTGAAGAACCACTGCCCTAGGATAAGGAGATATAAAAAAGACAGACACGAAGTTGGCCAAGGGTATCTAGATGGGGCTGGACCAGTGAAGAGTATGTAGTTACCTTCTACTATGTTCAGTCAGTGTGAACAGCCATTTGCTCCCTGTTGTATAGTGTTCTTACAGAGTTCTCTAGCACCATGATGGTGGTTTAAAAAGAGACATGAAGTGTGTTATGTGCATATGAGTGACATCAGGAATGGGAACAAGTAGAAGCGGGAAGAGACAAAAAAATTTCTTATAAATGTGTTGGGGGAAAATCTAGTATGAGCTGGTCATTTAATTCTTGGATAATTTCTAAATGTTACAGTTTAATAGCATTAACTTGAAAATGTGGTATAATGATCAATTAAAAACTGTACTGTGAAATCATATTAATATGGCAAGACAAAAATAAGATTTTATGCTGCTTGTTTTTGAGAGTATTTGATAAAATAGCAAGCATTTTGATTAATATATATACCGTTTTTTCAATATGTCCAAATGATATGGAATATTTAGTTTCTTTGTGCAGAAACTAATAACAGTCATTGTGTCACAAGGAAACACTTATTCTGTTCATGTATTACACAAGTCAAAGCAGACAATAAGAATATAGGGAGCAAAAATAGAAACCGCACCACCTTTTTAAGCACTCCCATAGCAGGCTTAGCAAATTGTAAATCACTGCTACTTAATCCAAAACTATTCTTTTCGGAAGTATTCATAATCTGAAATCAAGATTTCCTTGTGCTCTTACACTTGATACAGCCTCGTATCACTCACTACTTTTTGTGTTTCAGTTCTTTGCATTTAACATCTAAAACAGTTTTCTTAGAACTAAAGATCACATTTGTGGTCTTTTGTGGACACCTTTAAAAGAACTATTGAATTTGTCCTGTTTCTGATTTAAGGTACAAAGTGCCTGCGCACTACTTTCCAGATGCAGTGTAAACTAAATTCCTAGTTGTCAGATTCCATGTCTCTAAAATGTGGTGGACAGGGACGGAATCAGAGAATCTGCTTATATAAACAATATGTTTAGGTTTTGGTTTTTAACCGAAAGCATAACGTTGCCGAGAAGTAAATTTCATAGAACTTCGGTAGACACAAACACGCATGGAGATGGCAAATAGAGAAAAGGTTAAACCGTATTTCCTTTTCTTGTAAATATTTAAAAGCAGTGCATTTTATATGTTCACAATAGTTGCCCTATATCCACAATAAAAACATGTCAGTATTTTATGTGAATTCCTTAGAGTTAAATATACAGGCCATGTTCCTGGCCCGAGGGGCCAGGAATTCCAAACACTAAGGATGCTGCTAGTCATTTTACCTTCAGCGTGGGGTTTAAGAGATGTTGGAAGTCCCCCAGAGCCGCTAAGAAAAGTTAAGGAAATCTCCTTAACAAGATGATTCCACGAAAGGAAACACATGCACCTACATATACACATGCACACACATACCACCATGCATTAAAAAAAAAAAAAAAAAAAAAAAAATTTTTCAGTTCCTGGATGCATACTGTTAGGTTTTTGAAAAAGAATTGAAATAAAACTACCTTTTCTGTATGCAGGAGTTTACCACTGTTCTTTCAAGTTAAAATGTAAAGATACTCAAAAACAAAGCACTCATCATGAGGAGGTTACTATCATGACAGTCTGAGGCACTTTGAATCGTAGGTGTTGCTCACATTCATCGTGAGCACAGGGTCTACACCCCTACCAGCATTTTTCCTATGCAAATGACTGCAGATTGAAACACTCATCAATAGGTGCCATAGTCTGCAAATAGTTTCCTTGTCGGCTTGGCAACTGTGACTCATGCTGTCCGACAAGTGAAAAGAAAACCGCAGTCAGCAGCTATTCAGCAGCAAATCATTAATTAATTACATTTTAATGAACCTTAAGCGGCTTCTGCGGGAGCCTTCAGAAGTTTATCAAAAATGAAGAATTGCCTTGTGTAAATCTT